>NC_136510.1:100763275-100770775 GCF_053919585.1 Euprymna scolopes | reverse complement strand
TTCCAGTGGGTCTCTCTGTTTATTATTTTTACTTCATCCCATAGGGGGCGATGGTCCCCCCCTCTCCATCCAGACATGGTTGGCTATACCCGATTTTTCTGCCTCCCCTTTAGTTACTGCTTTTCGGTGTTCTTCCACCCTTACTTTAAGGGGGCGGCATGTTTCACCCTTGTAAACCTTTCTGCAACTGTATGGGATGAAGTATATGCAGTTTTTCGTCATGTTCTCCTCTATGCGGGGCTTTACTCGTACCAGGTGTCGTCTGAGTGTTGACTCGCTCTTGAATACCGTCCTGATGTTGTAGGGGGCACACTCCTAACAAACGGTTCCCTAGTTCGATACAAAACACCTGATGAAGGTCGGAGGGCAAAACGGCCGAAACGTTGTGACGATAACAACCAAGATGAGAAAGTCAGTCCGATAATCTCAATCAATGAAAACACCTCATCTCAAAAATACAGACAATTACTATATATATATATATATATATATATATATATATATATATATATATATATATAGAGAGAGAGAGAGAGAGAGAGAGATGTGTGCGTGTGTACATACAATGTAATAATAGTAATTATAAACACATTTATTAATAATAATTATATATATATATATATATATATTAGTAACAGTTATATACACATATATTAATAAAACGCGAAATATTTTGTGTAGCTTAATTGGCATATATATTTTCATAACTTAGTATCTAGCTCTACCTATGTATTGAGCACTGTTGAAGTAAATACTGAAAATTTACGCATAAAATTATGTGTTCGTATATTAATTTATGTGATTAAATGAAGTAGTCATATATATATATATATATATATATATATATATATATATATATATATATATATATATATATATATGTAGATGGCTTCCGTTGTCGGGTTCGAATCGATTGGTGTTAATTGTGACGCCCTACTGAAAATTCCCGAAAGGATGAAACACTAGTGTCTGTAGATATTTTATTATTATAGTAAATAATTATGTCAGCCCCTTTAAAAAAACTCGCTTCTTATTGTTGAGCAGTTTCAGTTTAATTAAGTTGGTCAATTTAGCTCTTATGTGCAATTCATCGTATTATGATTAGTTCACTCTAACTGACGTAAAAAAAAAAACATTTAAAAAAAAAATGTTTAAATTTCAACGTTATTTCATGCGGTTAACAGTAGCCGAATGGATTAGGTCCTTGCTAATGAAGCCACAGATGGCTTCTGTCGCCGAGTTTGTATCTATCGACTCGTGTTAATCGTAACACCCTGCACTGAAGATTCCCGAATGGTTGATACACTAGTGTCTGTAGATATTTAATAATTATTATAGTAAATAATTATATTGTTTGTTCTTCCTTATGAAACCGATTTTTAATTTTTAATTTTAATTATAAATTATCAATCATCTTACTCAATATTAAAATAGCTCTAGGATATATATGCCTATCGAGCTTATTATATATCTACATTACAACGAGCACTGTTTTCTTTTCTTTTAATTGTATTAATGAATTTACTAATACGTTAAAATAAACTCTGCTCTTCAGACTGTTGGTCTAATCCACTTAATACATACATACATACATACATACATACATACATACACATATATATATACATATATATATATATATATATATATATATATATATATATATATATATATATATATATATAAAATACGTATTATATACGTTTGAAGCCAAAACAACACTTGACTTTCCTTCATTTTTTTTGCCATGTTGTTGTTGGAGCGGGGAATCACCAAGTAGAGTTGGTTGGTTGTTTTACGGCATATCAACCCTTTTCGGGTTATTTAATGCCTAATCCAAAGATTCGGAAGAAAACATTTTTAATAGAATATATTTGTTGTTTTCAAGTCGGTTTCTATTTAACCCATAGTTGGAACCCTAACAAGTACTACCACTCCGGGTCAGAGTGGACCTGGGATCAATGGTAATTAAAGGGTGGCTCCACACTCCCCAAAGCCCACAAGTTGGGTCCTTACCACTGGATATAGTTTAAGGTCATATCCAGGACCTCAGCAAGTAGAAGAGCGTTTGTTGTTTATTTTGTAATGCGTTGTTTTGGCTTCAAGCGTATATAATACGTATTTTATTTTATTCAAATTAACCAGCGCTTCTAAGGAACAAAAATGTCAATATATATATATATATATATATATATATATATATATATATATATATATATATATACTAGCAAAAGTACCCGTCTTTGACTGGGTTCAAAAACAGCTTACAGATAATGAACTCTGATTTATGAAAGTATGATAGGTTATGAAAAGGAAGGGCTGTAAAGAGATAGCTTCGAATTTGGGGTTATCAAAACCGAAGAAAAATATGATGAAAGTAAAAATAGAATAGATAAAACCCATAATTTATTATACCATATCTGTTCACACTGAAACACTTATCACAATATTCCGTGGATCTATATTAAAAAGCCTTGTTAAACTGTGTGACATATTTCCATTCTATTGAGGTCAGGTGCGAACGAACACCCCATAATTTTATTATACCATATTTCTTCAAACTGAAACATAATTATCAAAGTATACTTACGCAGATAGCTATGAAAAGTCTTTATTAAAGTTTGTGCCTATTTCCATTCTATGGAGGACAGGCGCGAACGCAGACCCCACAATTTTATTATACCATCCCTATTAAAGTTATAACATACTTATCAAATCATTCTTATGTACATCTATATAAAACCATTTGTAAACGTTTTTTTTTATTTTTAAATTTTTTATTTCCATACTTTGTGGACGAGGCGCGAACGCAACCCCCACAATTTTAATGAACCACCGTCCTGCCAGATCAAACATACCCATTCCTGTGTCTCGATACATCTTCTATCATTATATGTAATCAGTTTTTTTTTAAATAGTCAACCATATAGGAGCCTATTCGTGACCAGACACACACACACACACACACACATTCAGCTTATATATATATATATATATATATATATATATATATATATATATATATATTAGCAGGGGGACACGACGTTGCCCCAAGTTAAATCAACAAATGTTCGAATGTTCCACCCGACCATACTTTTATTTTCATCAAAATCAGGGAAATCGCCCATTTTCTTTCAATCAAATCGATCGTTTGCCTACTCAGGGACCTATCACATGCCTCTCAGTATTGACTTAATCTACTAACTCTACTAACTCTACTACTTAATAGTGTCTGTTTAAATGGACATTGGATGGGGTTATTTGCGAGCACCGATCCTATGGAGCTGAGGTTAGAACTGCTGACTATGAACGCGATGGTTGTAGGTTCTAACCACTGGCTAGGGAAAGGTGCTGGTTTAGCCGGTCTGATGAACTGTGACACAGCGAAACGCTATTGTATGTGGATTACAATATATATATATATATATATATATATATATATATATATATATATATATATATATATATATATATATAGTGAAATCCTATAATGTTGAGCAGCTCTTTATCAAGATAGGATCCAACACAAAATATTTCTATAATATTTTTTCTCATAATTTACAATTGTATTTTTTCATTCCTTGCAATCAACAACCGTGTTATATGTCTAGAATATTTATCTATATTTAACTCATTCAAATATATATTAATGCATATCTAATGCAATAACGTAATGACATATACTAGTGTATATATCCATGTCCACACACACATTATATAAAGTGCATGTGTATGTAAATTTTTTGTAATTTACATATGCTTTTCAAGAATTTATACACGTGTCGAACAAGGCAAAATGAAGAATAAATAAATGTATACTTCCAAATTCCATACACGATTTAAGTAAGTAAATGCTGTTGTCAAATATTCCCATCAATAAATAAATATAAAAGCGAGATTCAATTAGATAAAATTGAAATCAACTCCGTCCAAATTCGAGCAGCGCGAGACACAATTAAGCGCTAAGGAGTCCATGAAAATGTCAAAATTCTGACAGACCTTACATCATAGAAAGGAGAATAAAATCCCATTTAAACGCGAGCACTTTAGCAAAGTAAACGTGCCGGTATGGAGACCTGGGGGGGGGGGTAACAAAAAAGGGATGGGAACAATAAAACAACTTAGGAAATAATTATAAGTTTTAATATACATTTTCTGACTTGAGAGCAAGTGCTCTCCTGCCTCTGTCTGTCAGCCTCGTATTTTTAATTTAATTTTTTTTTTTTTTTTTTGCTCTTTTCCTATTTTGTACTCGCGTAGCTCTTCCTTAACGGAACATATCACTCTGATAAATCATCCAATACATATTAATAGCCAACGCCAATTGATAAATTCCGACAGAAATATGCTGTTTCCTGTTATGTCAGGCGCGTTCTAAGTTTTGTCAAATCGCGCTGAAACTTTGCCAGCAGTTTTTATGACACTCCTTGTGATATCATTATTAGCCTCGGATCATGTCAATCTTTCTTCGTCCATAACCCCCCCCCCCCAAATTTCAGATAAAATAAAGGGAAAAGGAAGAGAACTTAGTTAACTGAGCCATTAAGCAGAACATTGACTAAATACAAAACCTAATACAAAAGCCGGCATTACATATATTTAAACCTTAAAACCTATGGAGAATATGGATTACTTGGGCAGCACAATGGAAGCGTTCTTTATATTTACCATGTTGAAGTTAAAGTATATAGATTAGCTTTAATCAACGTTCATCGTATATGGTTAATTGAACACAAGTTGCTATTCCTAGTAAAATAGGACACTCGGCAAAAAGTCATTCCAGCTATAAAAACGTTTGAACAAACCAACGTAGTGTATAAATATAACGGGCCCGTACGGCACCCTTCATACCGGATGTCTCCAACCTCGTCGAACTACACTCGATATGACAGGTGCTCTTTCGATCGTACGTTGTCCTATCACAAGTTGGCCTGGTGATCATCTTCACACGTTGTGTTTCCATGGTGGGGCGCTTCGCCTCTAGACCGAATCGTCTCCTATCCTGTGAAGTCTCCGGGTTCATTAACCCCCCCCCCCCCCCGCTGATCCCTGCAGCTCGCTGCAAAATGAAGAGTCATTACCACAAGCAAACAGAACTCTGGTTTATAACAATAACAATTATTTATTAAGTTCATTACTCTACGACGGCTACTGTCTAAATCGAGGTGACTGACTACAGCAGTGAAACGAGGTAAGACCAGACCAGTAAAGTCACAGATTTCCCATTAACACAGGCTAGTTAACATCATAACATCAGGCCTTGAGAGCCCCCGAGTCTGGAGCGCTTGACCAGCCCAGCCGTTCAGTTTGTTGGCTACGACCCTACTCATTTTAGAATTCGTTTTTCTTGATCCAACCCTTTTTCTTCATCTCTCCCTCGGAGAGTAGTTATAAACATCTTTTCTCTCTTCCTCTCATAGCCTCCTCTTGTCTCAATCACTCAACACCCCCCTCTCTCTCGCTCTCTTTCTCTCTCTCTTTCCTGGAAGGAGGGTGGTTACTCACACTGATATCTATTAATAGTGTCCTGGGTTTCTTCATCCAGCACGGTATGCGGCCCTTATCCGCAAATGTCCCTTCCAATACAAACATTTCTTCTGATACCTCGAAGATAATTCTAATTCTGTCCCCATTTTTGAGACAATATACCATCTGTTTTGCATGTAACAAGCCAGTAATGACAGCTCGGCGGTTGGTCCTATTTTGCTAGCTAAGTCTTTGCATTTCTCTGCACTGCTCCACCTCATCCTGTCCGCTCAACCCCACCCCCACCGCAATATGCACCTCGCTACATGCATTCATGACACCATAGGGTCATATAAATTCAAATGCTCACTAGGAGAATGTAATTCGGAAAATAAATATATGAATAATACATACATTGTGCATACAACGACATTGTTGTCCCGGCGAATCACCACGCATCTAAACAATACTAGCGCTATATATCAACATTTGATAAAAGTACACCAATGTCCCCCCCCTCTTCCAATTTTAAAAAATTAAAAATTCTTGAAGCATCATATATTAGAACTCATCACCCTACTATAAATAATATTGCATTCGACAAAAGCAGCAAATAGAATTTGTTCCACCGATTCAGATCCTGTACATATAAAATTTCAAGTAAAACTAAAAATTGACAGAAGACTTTGGTAGAGACTGTTCCACAAACACACACAGACACACACAGACAAGGTCACATATGTGTATATGCGTGTGCTAGAAATTTGTTACTCTAAATGCTACATAATTATGTCCAATGCAGAATCTATATATAAATGGAACTCTATTCCGTTTGCCTGCATTCCAGCTGACTAATATATATATATATATATATATATATATATATATATATATATATATATATGATGAAAATAATGGAAATAGTATTCCGACAAAATAGAGAAAATAAAAAAGGAACAAACCGTATTATGTGTTCACCAACGTTTCGTCTTTATTTCGAGACTTCCTCTGGGTGAATGAGATTAATCTTATTCACCCAGAGGAAGTCTCGAAATAAAGACGAAACGTTGGTGAACACATAATACGGTTTGTTCCTTTTTTATTTGCTCTCTCTCTATATATATACATATATATACATATATGTATATATGTATATATATATGCATATATACGAGGGGCGTGCAATAAGTAATGCCCCTGACCCATTTCCCATAGGACTGGAGCAACGAAACTTGGCACAGTTATTAGTCTTTCTCTATATAGGAACCACCCAGAGTTATGCATTTCTCCCATCCTTTGATTCAGCTCTGGAGACCGTTGTTGTAGAACACCCCAGGTTGGTCCTCCAACCATGACGTGACTTCAGAAATCAAGGCTGCATCATCTGGGAAACGCTTTCCTTTGAAAAACAACTTCATGGCTGGGAAGAGGTGAAAGTCAGAGGGTGCAAGGTCATGAGAGTAGGAAGGATGGGAAGATTTCATAACCACACGCCCTTGCTTCTGATCTGGCAACATGTGAGTTGTGGACCGGAGCGTTGTCCTGCAGGAGGAGGGTACCTTTGCTGATCGTGCCCGGCCTCTTGATTTTGATAGCTTCCCTTAATTTCCTCAAAAGTGAAGCATAATAGGCTCCTGTAATTGTGGTACCCTTTGCCAGGAAATCTGTCATTACTACTCCTTCTTGGTCCCACAAGACTGTGAGCATGATCTTGCCAGCGGAGGGCTGCATCCTTGCCTTCTTTGGAGGTGGTGTCCAAGTGCTACCACTGCATTGACTGGGCCTCGGTCTCTGGATCATAGTAATGGACTCAGGTGTAATCAGTCTTTTGAAAACTTTGACTCATCTTCTTGGCACATCTCCAAATTCATCCTTGAGCACTCGACGCGTTCTTGCTTCTGGAATGGTGTGAGCAACCTGGGAATTCATCTGGAAGACACCTTATGCATATGCAAATGGTAATTAATGATAGTTTCCACAGACCCTGTACTAATCTTGACATCTTGGGCTATTTGGCAAATAGTAATGCGCCGA
>NC_136510.1:100750775-100758275 GCF_053919585.1 Euprymna scolopes | reverse complement strand
TAAATAAGCTTTCCCGGACAACAGCAGGTGACCTAATGGGTTTCTAATATATGAAATACAGAAACGACTTAGTGTTGGATATGATAACAAATAACTTTTTTTGTTGTTTAATTTTCTTCCTATGAAAATTGTAATGCTGGGTATGGGGCAGCCAAACCAGCTGCCAACATTGCCCTACTTTTTATTGAAACCAACCGAGAGCTCTTTTTAGTATCCACGTTGTTCCCTTAAGTGAAATTGTCTGGATCTCTTTTGCACTTCGTTTACCAGGAATATTAGTTAGGTAGGATTTCAGGTTCTTCATAAGCCCTGTGGCATCTTTAATAACTGGTATGATTGATATCCCCTTTAGGTTCCAGTTTCTTTTCATATCATACATGAGACCTTGATATTTGGTCTGTTTCTCTCTTTCCGCTCTGTTAAGACCTCCATCACTCACTTCAACCAAGGTTGCAACTCTCTCTGACTTATTTCATATAACTATGTCTTTCTGAATGCAGGTGCAGAAATTGAAAAAAAAACAATACTAGTTATGTTTTGTCTACCGGGGGTCAAATATAAAGTCCTCAAGTGCATGAGGCGAGTTCCATGGGAAGTCGTTGTCAGTGGAAATTGCCTGATCTAGATGTTTGGGAGTGGTAGCTGACTATCCAATCAAAAGGAACCAAGATGTGTCGAATTGGACGATAATTCGCTGCCTAGAGCATCTAGGATGGAACCTATCCACACCAACCATCCATATTTAATCCCGTGCAAAAGCAAGAAAGAGCAGTTGAGTTGCCGTTGAGTTTCATAGTTTGGAGTTAAGGTTTCTGAAATCCACTCGAGAGAAGAGCCGTCTACTTCTCCCTATTGCCTCTCACCCGCTGTCACTCGTTAGAACCCGAGAGACACTTGAAACGAATCATCACATTGATTGAATAATTAGTATAGAAAACAAACGAAGTTTTTTTTTCTTGTGAACTGAATTATTTTTTGCCGCCGGATTGCTATCTGTTGAGTTACTGTTTTTTCAGTGTACGATCGACCTGCAGAAAAAACGGCATATTAACCCTTGACTCAAGGAGGACTGAGAAACACCCGACCACGACTGAAGACTGAACGGGTGTGACCAGGGGAGCGATCAGACTAGGTCTTGCTACATGAGAAGGTCACAGGTCTTTATTTATCTCATTTTTTTTTCTCGCAAATCAATCCTCATGACTTCCCCACTATATCTTTCTTGGTCAATGAATTTTGAAAGTAGAATACAGTATTGTTTAATTGACAAGTCGCGAATCCTCACTTGTTGGGTTCCATTTTCCGGTATCCGATGTACGGCTTATTAACTGTTTTTAAAACTCATTTCTTCATCATCATTTCCGGTTTGGCGTCTATTTTAGATGCTAGTTTTACTGTCTATTAGTCACTGAAAAACTTCTCACTCAACCGTGCGGGTTCTATTTATACTCTTTATTGTATACACCTTTCCCTTATATTCAAATTGCTTTCCTCCTCTTCCGAACTGCTTTGTGCATAACTTCGGGGTTTTCTTGTGTGCCATTTTGTTCGTCTGATTGCCATTATCATCTTCGCTTTTCTATTTTTTTCTTAATTGCATTTTCACCCCAAACAAGGCACAGTGCCACTTTGGTGTAGGAGGCTACTATCTGGGACATAATTTGCAGTGATACTATGTAGGGAGTTGAGCAGCAAGATATCTCATCACATTACATTTGAACTTCTGCATGTCAGTACAAACAGGGAAGCCCGAACCCAGAAAGGAATTTCAAAATCTAGCAGTTCTGTGAAGAAACTATTAGAGTAGAAGGCTTTCTTAAATCTAAGTATCTCTACTGTGAAGGGGTGGGATTTTGCTGCTTGTCGGGTTTGTTGGGGGTATTTATGTAGATGGGGTTATAAGGGCTTGTAGTTCGTCGGAGCACTTATTAAAAGGATTTCTTTTGTGAAATTTGAAATTTGTAAATCGTGTTGTTGAACTCATTAAATCCTTGTCCCCAGATTCCCTGCCTCTTCCTCCTTCTATTCAGTGAATAGCTCCTCACTCCACCAAGCGGGATCTATTTATGCTCTATATAAGAGACAGTTCATTGGCATGTTCTGAACAGCTTTTAGATATTGACTTTCAAACTTATCTATCTCTGTACAGGTCTGTATTCACCTCTCTTTCTATTAAATTCATCCGAAATCACTTCCTTTCGTGTCTTCCCATCCACTCTTTCAAGGTGACAAACCAGATCCTGCTAACCAGAATGTAAATCCTCTTACAAAAACAAACACGCCAGATATTTACCAACATGGCTTCCCTCTATACAAGAGGCAATCGTGTTAAAACAAATACCCCAATTACAAACATTAACATGTTCATAAGCCAAGATTGCTTACATTTTTACATTAAATATACCGTACATGTTTACTTTTCTTATACAGCTATGCTAGCCTGCTACATCTTTTGTGTTTACACACATGCACATCTCCCTATACTGTCCAGATTTAATCTTTTGAGGCCCTAACAGTCAGCCTGTCTTTAAGACTCACATTGCACACCCATCGTATCATTTTCATATTCTTTCTCTCCATGCAACGCATGTCCCCAACTCTCATTAACATTTTCATACATAATTTGACTGTGCACGCATTTTTGATAGACTCCTCACTTTCAACAGTGACAACATTATGCTGTTAGCAGGTACATCTGTCACTAGTCTCTCACTCCTAAACAGGGTTCAAAAAAGAGTCGCCAACCTTATACGTCCTGAACTATCAACAAAATTCCAACCTCTGTTTTACAAGTATTTCAATGAACTCAGAGCACAAGTACCCCGTCGACGATAATACCCCTAACAAACTTGGCAAACAGCAAAATCCCACCCTTACACTTTAGAGATCCGTAGATGCCATAACATCTTTTACTCGAATAGCTTTTTACCTCGGACTGCTGTACTTTGCAATTCCCTCCTGGGCTCTTGCTTCCCTGACTGTACTGATATGCAGAAATTAAAGTGTGATGTGAACTCCATAAATAGTACACCTGCAAATCTGGTCCCAAATAACAGCACCTCACAACTAAGTGGCTCTATCCCTGATTTGGAGTGAAATGACAATGAATTAAAAAAAACAATATGAAGAAAGTTCCTTGCACTTATTCCGTCTACTTCTAATAATAGAATATTGTAAAACATGTTCATTTATCATGTCTGCTTGGGGATCTCTCTTATTTAACCCTTCGAACAGAACATTTATGCCATTAAAAAGCTGTATCGATCTGGTATTGCTCGGGATCCCTTACATTTCATTTTTTGTCATACTTTTCCTTATTAGGTTCAGTATCTGAACTAAAATAAACAAATTTAGAATACTAATTTTTAATAAACGACTAAGCTTTATTCCCCGTAGCTGAGATGATTTTTTAAAAATTTCTCCATATTAACAAACTGCCGAACCAGATTAACTGTTTTTTAAAATAAATTGTAGCAAATCATTATAATTGATTGCCAGTAACATGATGCAACAATAACCAATGAAAATTGGACAGAGAAAATCAAAGTTTATTTATAAGTAGGAGGGATCATTCTTTAGTTTTTTGGTACATCGTTGTAGTCTTGATTCTTCCTGAGATGTTGTTAGGGGGCTGAATATGGTTGAGGAAACTTCTTTTCAACTTTACTAGTTCATGAAGGAGATGGTGTTTACCACTGTAGCCTTCGTGATCTTTATGCGGCTGGCAACTTCTCTTCACACATCTGCAGACAATTCCAGCAAGAAGATACAGTGTTTTATGTAACTAGTAATGGAAAGATAAGTTTTGTTCAATGGTAGATTAAGTTTATTTTGAAAATTAAGTTGTTTTTAAACAAGTCTGAGATAAAACAAGTTTACTCTGTCTTAGAGCTAACTACAGTGAAATTGAATTATACTTGTAAGCAGTCGTTCCCTAAACTTTTCAATAAAAATATTATCCAGAAAACTAACATCTATGCTGATGATACGACTCTCTATTCTAGTAATGCTTTCTCGCCCATCTCCCTCAGAAATAGAACTTATGTAGAAGTTGATCTGAATTCAAATCTTTTCGACAATAATTTCCTCAGACACCGCGGTAGAGAAGAAAATATAACTACCGGTATATCACCTTTATTCAAATCATATAAATAAGCCCATATATTTATTCAACTTTTAATTTGCCCGGATGGACATGTATCTTATAAAGAAAGAAAGAAAGAAAGAAGGAAAGAAAGAATTTGTAAACTAGAAACAAATGAACGGTTAAATAAAATAAAACAAATGCAGTTATGAATGAAATAAAAATAACAATAAATAAAGAAATAAAATAAATAAAAAATAAATAAATGAGTGAATAAAGAAACAAATAAAACTTGCCAATTGGAAAAGGAAGTAAATATTACTTCAGATTAAATCGAAAGTTTAGGCCAATAAATAACCGCCAAGTTAATAGAATACCAACACCTCTCCATTGCGACAGCTCAACAACACAAAATCGTATTTTTTCCCTTCTCCATCTCCCCCACTCTCTTTCTTCACCATACCTCCCTCCATAAACTGCTACTGCTCACATTCACAAAGAATACACCCCACTTTCTTCCAGAACGTTAACCATATCCAATTATCTTATAAAACTAATGTAATTATGACTCCCGTTTCAATATATATTCTTTATTTGGTCTGATGACGTGTTATTCTTAAGTTAGAATTCCACCGAAACATGTACGCACATATGTAACCAATGATGTTTGTATAATAAATGGACTATATATATATATATATATATATATATATATATATATATATATATATATATATATGCATGTGTGTGTGGGTGTGGGTGTGTATGTATGTATGTGTGTATGTATATATATATATATATATATATATATATATATATATATACTCTGTGGATCGTCCAGGCATCATTGCTTACTTGCTCCAATCTTGTCTTTGTGTACGCACGTGCATATATGTATGAAAAGGTGCGTAGGTGCGAGCGGGTGGATATATATCTTAATAATTATAAAACTCTGTTAACTTTCTTGAATCTTGTAAATTTTTATCTTTTTGTCGACAGCTCAAACTGCAGGGAACATAGCTGGAGTGTTAAATATTTTGGTTTCGATTCTAGCTACGAAATCTGCATGAATTAAAATATCATATTAAAACGTATTTTACAACCGGGCAACGCGAGGCGCCTTCTGCTAGTATATAAAATTTCAAATGAATATTTTCCAGGGATAAAGCAACTTATAAAGTTTTAACAAGGTTATTGCAAGAGTTCTCAATACCGAAGTAAGGCAAGATATACTTTTTCTTTGTTTTGCATAAGCATGTATATGTTGCTACACATTTAAGAGCATGTTTCGGTCAGTCAGTTACAAGTAACTAAATATCTCTTAAGGCAGTATTGCTTATACAAGAGTTTAGTCCGTAATTACGAACGAAGCTTTTCTATAAGATGTCCCTAGTTATTTGTAACTGACTGGCCGAAATATGCTCATAGATGTGTAGTGACATATATTAACAATAAAACAAATAAAAAGTATATATATATATATATATATATATATATATATATATATATATATATATATATAAAGTTTGGTGACATTTAATACATTTTTGATGAGTCAAAAAGGTATTTTGCTATATAAAAGAAATAGAAATCTTTAAAGATTCCTGGGTTATCAATCCGATCAGAACCACATATATTTTGGATAGGCTTTGTATGTTATACGAAGATCTAAGTTTCAGAGAAAGGAAGGAAGTCGATGTTTACAAATTAGATCCTCTTTAGCGAAGATGTACAGTCGATACATTAAACCATGTTCCTCGTTTCCGCCGTCGTCAGATATGTAGGCACTTTATTTGATCTTTGAGCTGTTAAATCTAACAACTATTTAGAGATCAAATAAATAAATGCAATCATATCAACGTTGAACCGTAAAATATAGATAACGTTGCCGGTTATTTATCAGCCTTAAAGGGATTAATAAACACAAATACTATATGTTCACAGCCATACTAGCTGTCCCGAACCGGCGTAGCCCAGAATTCTGCTTACTGTAGTATTTGTTTTCTTGCTTTACTGTTATTAAATTACTCGTGGAATAGCGGATAAGGTAACAGGCAAAAAGTCAGTTGAAACTTACACTCTTTTGAAAGGCACTCAAAATACATTGTAAATTTACAATCCAAAGTAATTACTTATGCTTAGACCGTAATTTATTGATTTTTTTTACTTATTGATTTATTAAAAAAAAATTATTGATTTATTAAAAAAATTTTTTTTACATTTTTTATAAACTTTATATTTATTATATTTTGAACTTATATATATATATATATATATATATATATATATATATATATATATATATATATATTATTTTTCAGGAATGTCCGGTTTATGTATTAGCAGGTTCTGGGATAACTTTCGCTTATTTTTAAATTTAACGATTGATTCATATATGAGTTTGGAATATTGACATTTTTCAAGGGAGATTACTCTTGCATGTTTTTTTTCTTTTTTTTCAAATCAGGCGATTCTTTTGTGACTTTTCACTTTTACTCGCGTATACACACACAGAGAAAAAAAACGACGTACAGTTTCAATTTCCGAGAGGGACAGATTGAAACAGAGGCAGAAGAGAATCCAATATTTTTACAGCCATTAAATTGTCCACTTATATCGGATTTGACAACGACGGTATCGATATTTTCCTGACCTTCTGTAAAGGTTTTAAAATAAATATTATGCTCTCATATTGATTTTTTCTTTATAATCGAGCATTTTGAGTTATTTCCCACAAACATCACACAGTATATATATATATATATATATATATATATATATATATATATATATATATATATATATATATATACTCGGGTTTTTTTATATTCAAAAGTAATGGACTAATGAATTCAACGAGGTTGTTAGATAGTGCTCAATAAAAAGAGCTGATAATACTTGTTTATTGTTATATAAACATGCTCACATCTCGCTGCTACAAATAGCCACTTGTTTCAATCAAACAACAGATATCATCAGGCAGCGACTTGACTATTCAAAAGTTCAATGAATAATCTATTCATAAAAATCTAGGTTATTCATTGAACTTTTGAATATATATATACATATATATATATATATATATATATATATATTCTTTCTATTTTGTCTGTTGCTGCTAAGATTCTAGATTGTGTAATCCTAACCAGACTCAATGGTTCAATCTGTAAAACTGTGCTCCCAGAAACCCAGTGTGGTTTTAGGGCAGGAAGGGGCACTGTGGACATGATCTTCAGCCTTCGGCAACTACAGGAGAAAACGAGGGAGCAGAGTAAGGACTTGTTTGTCACATTCGTTGACCTTACAAAGGCATTTGATACCGTCTCTAGGGATGCCATGTGGACTGTTTTGAGGAGGCTTGGTATTCCGGACAAGATGTTGAATGTGATTGTCTCCTTTCACTGTGGAATGGTGGC
>NC_136510.1:100730775-100745775 GCF_053919585.1 Euprymna scolopes | reverse complement strand
GCCCCGCTTAATAGACAAGTGAGAA
Organism: Euprymna scolopes; assembly: GCF_053919585.1. NCBI lineage: Eukaryota > Metazoa > Mollusca > Cephalopoda > Sepiida > Sepiolidae > Euprymna > Euprymna scolopes. The sequence continues at coordinate 100,745,750 of NC_136510.1, read as the reverse complement.
AGTGTTCACTTGCAAAATTCATATCCTTAATCCGTATGATAGCGGATCAAATTGAAACTGTGGATCACAAAGGGCAAATCAACATGGATAATATTATCGTTCCGCTATTGATATTAATACACGGTGGGAAAGGTCAAGGCGGTTGCATTCCCACCTTTAGGCATTCCATCTTGCTTTTTTTTTTAATGACATATCTACCCCTTTTGGGTATCATGTTTCTAAATTTTTAAGATCCGAAAAGATTATTCATATTATTTGGATTCTTTTGGATTACTATTCTCATCTTAAGTATTTTTCCACCTCCATTTTTTTTTTACTGTTATTTTACAGGCACTTCTGTATTACAGGGACGGTGCCATTTCTTTGGCGCGTTTCACTAAGGTGTAGCCAACTGTTTATTAATTTAAAAATTAAAACTATATTTTTGATCCTTCAACAGATACGACAAAAAAATTTAAACTATATTTTCTTACAGTGACAACTTTACTTTAATCCCAAAAATTTCTGGGAAAAAAAGAACAAAAAAATTAAATTCAAGGTTGCTTTAATTTATAAAAATGTTTCATTAAAATTATGAAATTGTTCCAAAAAATCCAATTTTACTTTAATTAAAAAAATGTTTCATTCAAATTATAAAATTGATCGAAAAAATCCAATTGTACTTTAATTAAAAAAATGTTTCATTTAAATTATGAAATTGTTCGAAAAAATCCAATTTTATTTTAATTCAAAAAATGTTTCGGGAAAAAATCCAATGTTGCTTTAATTAAAAAATTGTCTTATGAAAATTACATTTTCTTACGCAGATTTTTCAATAATTTTTTTTTTTTACAATTACAATAAATGTTTTGGTTTTCAAATATTTTTGTGCTCGAAAAAAAATCTTGTTTGTTATTTATTTGCCGTGTTATTTGATCAAGAAGAAATTGAACTTATCGCACCTAACAATAGCGCCGTCCGTATAATGCAGTGGTACTATTTACCCAAAACAAGACACAGTGCCACTAAGTTGTAAAGGGACTACTATTTGGGACCAGATTTACATGGATACTATATAGGAAGTTGGGCAGCGAGATTTTGGTTCACATTACACTTAAACTTCTCCATGTCAGTACAGTGAGAGAATCAGGGATCGGGGAGGGAATTTCTAAGTCTACCAGTTTGAGGAAAGAAGCTATTTGAGTAGAAAGCTTTACAGTATCTAGGGATCTCTACGGTGTAGAGATGGGATTTTGCTGCCTGTCTGGTTTGTCAGGGATATTTAAGTTGAGGGAGTATTAGTGCTTTGACAACGGCCATGGAAATAAGCGTCCAATGGTGGCGTGTGAATATTGTAAAAAGTAATCGACACTTGAACTCGAAACCCGACTGATAGGATGGAAAAGGTGACATATGCAAATTAAGAATGTGGTCGAATTGAGAGTGGTCAAATTTGAGCGAATATAAAAAGTTGGTATTTCTGTTCATTAGCGAGAAGGTTTTTTTTTTTTTTTTTTTGACTCGGAGTCGTTTGAAGGTACGATTAATTCGCGTGTTGCTTGCGGGGGTGGGGGAGGGGACAGATTTTCTACGGACGTCGAAACGGGGGAAAAAAAAAGAATTGTCGTTTTTGCGTGGGTCGAGAATATTGGAAGATGAAGAAAAACTTCTTTTTTTTTGTTACACGAATATTTAACAGTATTCGGCAGTTAAAACGAAAACTTTAACTTCAGCGTTTCAGTTCGCCAGAGCACATTGCTTTTGTTTATTTCCATTTAAATACTTGCATAATAGGCACAGAGATGCCACATTCCGGCGATGGGACAGAGGTTGGAGTTTGGTTGATAGTGCGGGACCTATTGGGTTCGCAACTCTTTTTTTAAGCCGGTCTAGGAGTGTAAGACTAGTGACAGACACGTGAGTCCATATGTGGTAACAATACTCTATGCATATGCGATTAGTGGATTTGTAGAGGTACTGAATACCCTCAGGTGCGAGTAATCTAGCAAGTTATTATTTAATGCAAAAACACGGCATCTATTTCCCCAACCGTTCAAACACGTATAAATCTAAATGTAATGTTAACAAACAGCTTGCTACCCTGCTGCCGAACTCCCCATCCAGGCTATGCCCTATAAATCAAATTCCTATCACAGTAGCCCTCTTATGGTTTAATAGGGATATGCCTTATTTGGAATGAATAAAAGTTTTTAAAAAATTAATAATTTGTTATACCACTTTGGTTGTAGACTAAAGCGCAACGGATAAAGTGGTAAGTTCAATTCTCAGTGACAGTCCTATCGGGATTAAATTCTCAGTACCGGCGATACTGAAAATACAATAAAGAATTATTTAAGACTTCTACCCCACCATGGCTGATAGAATGAGAATAATTTACCCATGTGTATTAAATAAAGCGTCCGGTTCAAAATTCCATAGATTACCGAGTTGCACCGGAAAAAAGTTGGAGGTTACATCGGCCGAAATAGTGTGAGAATTATATTCAAGAGGGAAACGATAATCCAAATAAGACCTTTTTGGACGTATTCGTTTTTAATATACTTGGCCTTCGGGACAAGATCAAAGTGTAGTATCTGTTCCGGCAGATACTGCAAGCTATGACTAGCAAAGACCAGATGTGGGGGCAACCCCACATGCCTGACCATTAACCAGCTCCCATTTCCCACCTCTCGGGAGCTGGTCCCCTTTTTCCCTTCCCCCTCCCTTCACTCCTCACATTAAAAATCGGCCTTGTGCCTAATTTGCTCGGTGGGGGAGCAAATAAATACCATCTGTTCCGGCAGATACTGCACTTAAGATAATTTGTACCAGTCAATGGAGGGGAAACCCTCTATACTGGGACAATTATTATTTTTGGTAACCAGAGTGACCCCTTTTAGGGGAGCTGGTTTTTACCTCACATTAAAAACGGCCTTGTGCCTAATTTGCTCAGTGGGGGAGCAAATAAATACCATCTGTTCCGGCAGATGCTGCAAGCTATGACTAGCTATGACTAGCAAAGACCAGATGTGGGGGCAACCCCACATGCCTGACCATTAACCAGCTCCCATTTCCCACCTCTCGGGAGCTGGTCCCCTTTTTTCCCTTCCCCCTCCCTTCACTCCTCACATTAAAAATCGGCCTTGTGCCTAATTTGCTCGGTGGGGGAGCAAATAAATACCATCTGTTCCGGCAGATGCTGCAGGCTATGACTAGCTATGACTAGCTATGACTAGCAAAGACCAGATGTGGGGGCAACCCCACATGCCTGACCATTAACCAGCTCCCATTTCCCACCTCTCGGGAGCTGGTCCCCTTTTTCCCTTCCCCCTCCCTTCACTCCTCACATTAAAAATCGGCCTTGTGCCTAATTTGCTCGGTGGGGGAGCAAATAAATACCATCTGTTCCGGCAGATACTGCAAGCTATGACTAGCTATGACTAGCAAAGACAAGATGTGGGGGTAACCCCACATGCCTGACCTTTAACCAGCTCCCATTTCCCACCTCTCGGGAGCTGGTCCCCTTTTTCCCTTCCCCCTCCCTTCACTCCTCACATTAAAAATCGGCCTTGTGCCTAATTTGCTCGGTGGGGGAGCAAATAAATACCATCTGTTCCGGCAGATACTGCACTTCATTTTCTTGTTCTCTTTCGGTGGAGGAGAAATCCTTCACGACTGAGACAATTTTTTTATTTTTGTACCTTTTCTCCACGTTAAAAAACGACCCTGGTGTTTAACTCTGTCCCCTGGGGAGGCATTGTAAATAGGTACAATACTTAAAAGAAGATTTACGTGGGGTATTTTCAGTATTTTTATTAATTGGATTATTCGCTTTATTATTCATAACTTGGTTTTTATTTTCATATTGTTTCCGCCGATGTAACCTCTGACACTGTTGAAGTTCATATTTAATGCTTTATCCTTGAGTGACCTTTGGACCTTTATAAACGGTGACACACTCATGAAAGAAAATACTGAAGCTTATCAGCATATTTTTCCAAAAGCTTATATATATATATATATATATATATATATATATATATATATATATATATATATATATATATATATATATATATTGTTTTAACAAAAACCAAGACTTCAAAGAATAGGTTGGTAGCAACAAATAGTGTATTTCATCGTTAGTTACAATTGTTTCAAGACTTTTCGGACAAATTCAAACATTATGTCGTTTGAAAATTTTTACAAGAACAGCCTTTCATCAGATTTATTGAATAAAAAACTCTTTAACAATAAAACATTATTGAAACCATTTCCATTATAAGGAAAAGAAAACAAGCGAAAATATTTTACATATATCTCATCCTTGCAAAGTATTTCAAAACTACTACAAATAAGACATATATATATATATATATATATATATATATATATATATATATATATGTATGTATATATATATATATATATATATAAATAAAGGGTGAGTCAGTAGAAACGGATATTTTAAGAACGATCCTTGCTCTCCTTGAGTAAGGGATAGGAAGTGGGTTTAGTGAATCTTTTTATGTACATTATAAAACTTTTGATGAAATATTCGGAGAGTTTTGTTTTCATATTATATATATATATATATATATATATATATATATATATATATATATATATATATATATATACACGAGCTGTCTTAAATAAGTTTTCAGACTTATTTTCTGTCTGGGCACTTTTATTGATAGTACACACATGAAACTCTAGTCGCTTGTATGAGCATGTCAATGACCCTTGTCACATCCTGTTTCATCTCTCCAATTGTCTCATACCAACACCTTCTAAGGTTTTCCATTGAGCTAAGTGAATAACCAAAAGTTACAGATAGCAAAGTCTGGATTATAAGGAGCGTAAGGGACTGTCTTGTTGCCTATCTTGGTCAAATAGGCTCATCTTGGACAAAATTTACACAAATATTCCGCATCTTCAGTTCTTCAAAAATAATTGTGTTTACTGTTCATACACTGACATCAAACTGTGCATGTATTTTCTTTATGGACACACGGCGATCTTTATCAAGGAAATTCTTTATTTGGCCAATCAACTCTGGTGTTCTGACTTCCTTACTCCTCCCACACCTCTCATCATCCCTCACAGGCTTTCTGATTTCTTTTAATCTCTTATGCTACACAAAAACTGATGCCCAATTCATGCAAGATGGTCCAAAAGCAGTCTGAAGCATTCCATACGTTTCTGTGGCATTTTTCCAAGGTTAAAACAGAATTTTATTGCAAATCGTTCTTCTAAAGTGTCCTCACGTCCAGTTTGCATTTTTAAAATTCACCAGCTGTAACAATCAGGTTTTAGTAGGTTGTAGCTGTTTATTTGAACCCGAAATCATAAAAACCGGTCAGTTATCTCATAAGATTATAGCAATAACATACTGAATTTTCAACAGTCCACGACAGTTTTAAATGACTGAACCAAAAAATTAATAAATAAATCTGGCAACTTATTATATATGTTAATAACACAAAATACATGCTAAAATATTCCTCAGTTTTGTCCACTTCTATTTTGAGGTTTGAGTTATGCTTAAAAAATATTCCATTTTAATTTTTCTAATTTGGCACAATTTCCAATTAAATCACCAACCGACACATCTTATATTAACTTGCTGTCACTTTGACCTTCTCTTACTTTCATCAACTTCACTCTCTTTCGGTGTATCAAAAGTTGAAGATAATAAAGAAATGAAAGAATAACCAGAATGATAATTTTAATAGTAGAAATTAGATGCATTTGATTCCAAGTGGTTTAGTAAGATTCTAGGGATCAAACCGAGCGATCAAACAACGAACCAAGAAATCCGAGATCGCTCTAACCAACAGGTAGTATCGTCGATAATCTGCAAACGACATCTATTCTGTCTTGGTCATGTTATATAGTCGGACTATATGATTTATTGGTTTCACTTTTATCAAATGCTTGCTATTCTTCAGCCGTGTTTTTTTTTTAAATCAAACGAACAACTTGTTCAGTCAAAAATACAAGTTTATTTACACTTAAGCTGATAACATATGGCAAGAGAGAGCGGCCGGTATGTGGGTTTGTTTGTGTAGTGTTACCCGGTGTGGAGTGACAGTAGAACTATCACTACATAACCGGTCTCTCTCTCTCTCTCTCTCTCTCTCTCTCTCTCTCTCTCTCTCTCTCTCTCTCTCTCTGACTGACCGCCTCCTCTCTCTCTCCTTCTATCTCTCTTTCTCTCTCTCTCTCTCTCTCTGACTGACCGCCTCGTGTCTTTATTTTCTTATGTCTTATAGTGACATCAATTCATCATTTCTTAATCAGAATGTCTCATTGTTCAATTGAGAATACGCCTGTCTTTGGTGGATATTCAATTTCAGGTTTACGTCATCCCATTGTTTCTGGTTTTAGCTTATTTTCCATGACCCCGACTCTTCGATCGGAATGTAGGATTGACGTCATCGCTCAGCAATTAAATTTAACATCTGGCTTTGCCCCGATCCTGAATTTTCACGTGTGCAATACATCTGTTATTTCACCGTAAGATTGGCCCCAAAGAGAATTACCAAACATGTTCTCCAATGGAACGAGCATCGAAAAAGAAGAGAGTGACTAAAAATAAACTGGAAGCAGTCGATAAAGATTTTATTACAAAGGAGAGAAACTGCAGAGACGCTGTGGATCTGGCTCCACATCGAAATAGATGGGATATTTTGATTGCTTCATTCGTCGTAGATAGCAGGAGTTACGTAGTGTAAGCAAGTCTATAGTCTGTTATAGACATCTGTAACATAACATTAAATCTTTGAATTTGTATTTAACTAATGGTATATTATATATATTATATATATATTAACTAATGGTATATTATGTGTTGGAATATTTTTTATAATGAAGGGCATGATTAAGGAAAATTGCAAAGTTCTACTTGTAGAAACCAGCGATAGGAACTGACCAATCAAATGCAGCAACTAATCAGAAAACAGAATCACTCCATCAAAATATTGGAGCTTTTAGAATTCCTGTACATAATTTTTTGTGTCCACACAAGAAAGATCTTTGCTCTTTTCTGCAGACTTTTAAAGTTTAAGACTTGTACAGATCAGCTACCCACGGAAAACTCTTTTTCATCTCCAAAACTAATACAGATTAGTTACTTATCAAAAACTCTTTTTCATCTACAAAATTAATAAAAAAAAACTCTTTTTGGTCTCAATGACTTATACAGATTGGCTACCCATTGAAAACTGTTCTGAAATCAATAATGGCTTACAATCCAAAATTATGAGAATGGTTTTCTCTTGATTAACGCAAATATGACAATTGCATAAGTTTTGAATCGATTGAATAAGTGCGAATTAAAATTGGAATTTCATGTTTCTACGAGCACTATACGCACATTAGTTTAGTGATTAATAATAATTTGTGTTTACAAACACCGTAATCCTCGCCATTAATTATTGATTCCATTGTTTTTATTTAATTAGAATTGAATAATGTCCTCTTATATTTTAGTTCAGAAATAAATAACTCTTTTAAATTTCTTTGAATTTTTAAATTTTATGTTTTTTGGATTATTCGGGCCGCCGTTGTCATCACAAATGTTATTCTCACCACGTTTCGTCCGATGTAACCTCCGAATTTCTTCAGGTGTATCATTTTCGAACTCTGGAATCCTTTCTGTCAAATTCGGGAATCTGCACGAAATTTGGAGCGAAACGTTTATTTAATTAACGGGAATATGTTACTCTCGTTCCATCAGCCATGTCCGAGTAAAAGTTTTAATTCGTAATTGTATTCTTGGTATCATCCGCTCCGAGGATGAAACTTTTAATTCCAAGAAGAATGTTGCTTAGGACTGAATTTTAATATAAGCTAGTTTGAGAAATGTTTCATAATTTAATTTTTTTAGAATAGAAACCAGATCTATTCAATATTATTTAAGAAAATGGATTAACAAAACTATTTTCAGTTAGATTTTATGCTTTTCAAGGTGTTCAATATTTTCATTACAACTTTCTATTATTATCTACTAGCTGGCCGTCAGGCGTTGCCCAGTCGTACAACACGCATACACATGATATCTTAATTTATGCAGATTTGCCCCTGTATTATTATAGAATCAATCCTCTATTGATTATTATATAGTACGAAGAATAATTAGCCTGGTAGACTAATTCGCAAAAAAAAAAATAATAATAAAATAATAATGTTTGTTTACAATATGACGTCACCTGATATTTGGGCTTGATGATCTTAAACAGTCTTTGTTTTGTTATAAATATAAAAAAAAAAATAATTACAGGAGAATATTTACGGCCGGTGTAACATAAAATATTCCCCTGTAAAAACTCTTTTTTAGCTGTAACAGATAAAGTTAGATCGGACTTTCGATTTTCGATACTTTTCCGATGAATTTCTGTACAAAGCATATCTAAGAACACTGCTAGACATATAAATAACCTTTGTGTGAAATTTGCAAAAGATAGGCTCAGCCGTTTCAGAACCTATAAAGAAGGAAGTCACACACTCACACACAGATTCACACACAAACATACACACACTAAGTGACTTTTATATAATAGTAGAGATATTGAGTGAATTTTCGTGAATTTTTATCTTTTCCAGTTGTATATGAATGAAGTTTTACTTGAAGATTACTTTTGACAACATGTCCCATGATTTAGTGAAACGAATTGCCATTTTAGAGCTATTCACATCCAGAAAGTCTGCAAGAGACATTGCGGAGACCTTGAAGATGAACCGAATGTTTGTGTGGAGAGCACTAAAACGTTTCAAATCAACGGATGAGATCAAGATTTTTGGTCCATCTTGGAGAGTAATATCTTAGCATTCCACCATAGCAATTTGGGGGGTTTGAAAAAGAAATTAAGTGAGAAATGGGCCAAGATGCCACAAAAAATCATTCTTGACTCGCGTAAAACATTCACCAAGAGTTTACAACTGATTATTGACGCACAGGATGGTTGCATTGAATAACGTTTGGATATTTTCAATCTAGTAATACTATTTCATACATTTTTTTCTTTTTTTTTACATGGAGGTCACCACTTATCAAGGCTTGGAGGCCACTCAGGGATAAGGGTTATTGCGTGTACAGTAATCAATGAGATAGTATTGCAGTAATCATTAGTATTGGAGATTTGAATGAGTGTCTTACTTAAGAGGGCGGTTTGTAAGGAATTTGTTTATGTTGGACTTGAAGACATCCAAGTTGTAGTCAGGTGGGAAACAGGCAAACGGAAGGGAGTTCCACAGTCGTGCACTTCTGAGAAAGAAGCTCTGCTCATGGAATCTACGTTTGGATTTAGGCACAGACAAAGAGTGGGGAAAATTATTGACAGCAGCCTCAGCCAGGCGGGTGTTTCTCGTGAAAGATTGGCGAGGTTGGACGAGAGATTGGAGCTCAGACGAGCACTTGCCATGGAAATAACGATAAAACAAAGACAGGTTCGCAGCGTCTCTTCTGTGAGAGAGAGGCTGCAAGGAAGAGAAAAGGGCACCCCCCACTAAGCTACGAAGTCGATTTTGTACTCTGTCAAGGCAGGATAGGCTGTTTTTAGCAGCTCCTGCCCAGATGTGGCAGCAGTACTCCATCCTTGGACATACTTAGCTTTTATATAGATAGAAAATTGCATCAATAGTGAGATATCTTCTTTACGTTCGAGTGATCTGTATTGTTTACTTTATTTAATAAATATGGGCAAAAAACTTTGTAGCGTAAATTATTGAACACCCTGTAGATTATATGGACCACTATTTTTATCTTACATGGGAACTAATCGATATAATATTCTGATGATGACAGACATTGATGAAGAAGAAATTTAAAAAATAAAACGTAGAAGAGGAAAAAAGGGGGAGTTAACAACGAAAATGAAACAAAAGACAAAAATGATTAAGAAAGATTTTAGGATAAAATTTTTTACTAATATATATAATATTCTGCTTTTTCCTTCATAAGTCCGTATGTTACACTTTGAAAAAGGCCAAATATAATTTTTGAAGGGCAAACTGCTTCCAATAAAGGGCCGAATTCGCAAAATTTGGATTTAAAAAGAATTGGCTCTATAATAATAAATACGAAATGTACATGAATTAAAACGTCGTATTTAAGCGTATTTAACAACCGGACAACGCCGGGAGACCTTCTAGCATATATATGTATGTATATATATAATAGCTTTTAACAATAACAACGTAATAAATAATAGTTTTAAAAAAAAACGTTAATACGCATGCGCATTAATCAGATCCAAACTTTTCCATCATTTTAAAAATCGCTTTGATGTTAAATGTGAAAGGGCAACAATAGAGAGTTTAAATAAAATCGGAAAACGCTATCAAAAATATGGGCGGCACAAAGCTGGACATCAGCGCGAGTTTGTAAATGTACGCAATCAGCCAAGTCAGCATTTTTACCTGCATTCGCAGAGCGAATATTTCGAGAGGGAGATTGGGAGGGAGGATGTGGGGTTAAATGAATGGCCAATAATTATTACCAGTGCCAAATGCTGGGCTGAGAAAGTCGTAGGAAACAGCTTTTGCTCCTCCCTCCGTTTCATTGTCATCGTTGAGTTGTGAGCAAAGTGGACAACGAATCGGGGAGGAGAGGGGGGTGGGTGATTGGTAGAGTGGGGAGGGGTTGTAACGGAGCAATGGTATTCCTATTTTATGAGGCTGTCCCATGGGCCATTATCATTTTATTAATGAACACACTTCACTTTATGCGCCATTAATACTTGTTGAAGATTTAAAAACAAAACAAAACAAAAACAGAATGGTTAGGATTAGGGTTAGGGTTAGGGTTAGAAGACAAAGTTACAAAAAGAACAGAAAAGGCAGAATTGAAAAAAGAGAAAAAAAAATGAAAGATGAGGAGCAAGAAAAGGTTACACATCGAAAACAATAAAATTTCTACCTGAAAGGTTGTTTATATTTAATTGCTGTAGGAAGAAGTAGGGCGTATAGTATTTTGACAAAATGTAATTTCTCTGCTTCCATAAAAAACATAGTACATGAATCTGTAATCATAAGTTGGGTGCATGTTATCGCAATTTTAGCTGACAGACTAACAGCGACACATAGTAAATCGTACTGAAACATGACAGACCAAAAAGAATGAAATTTCAAACTACAGCATGACAGACCAAGAAGAATGGGATTTCAAACTTAAGCATGACAGACCAAAGAGAATAAGATTTCAAGATGATGCATGATAGGTAATAAAAAAATCCAAAAAGATGTCCGGTCGTACAATACGCTTAAACATGATATTTTAATTTATGCAGATTCCGTATGTATTATAGAATCAGTTCTCTATTCAATATCATATATTACGAGGAATAATTTACCCAGTGGACTAATTCACAATATATATATATATATATATATATATATATATATATATATATATATATATATATATATATATGTGTGTGTGTGTGTGTGTGTGTGTGTGTGTGTGTGTGCGTGTGTGTGTAAAATGATAATATATATATATATATATATATATATATATATATATATATATATATATATGTCGATGACTACAAATATATTTTAAGCCCTCCTCTTTGGGCAGAGCACTGTCGTAAATAATCTCACCCGCTACTTAAGTAGTTGAAAAATGCGAAGCTCGTTGTTTGTTTGTTTAAAAACAGGCGGTTTGAGCACTATAAAAGTGGTGGCGGATGGCTATTTAAATAGATATTCCGACAAGTTATTTGCGAGCGTCGCTTCTGTGGTCGAGTGAGAGAACTGTAAACACGAGGGTTCTAGGTTCAATGCTTGGTTTGGGAGAGATGCTAGTCTAGCGGCACTGATGAGTTGTGATACAACGAAACAGGACTGTATGTCGATGACTACAAATATATATATATATATATATATATATATATAGAGAGAGAGAGAGAGAGAGAGAGAGAGAGAGATATAATGATAATATCGTTCATCAAATTCCGTCTGTGTTTGTTTACAATGTAACGTCAGCTGATATTTGAGCTTGACGATCTTGACAATAGTCTTTCTTCTGTTATAGATAAAAACGAATAATTTTTACAGGGGAATATTTTACGTTATATTGGCCAAGGTTGCACCGATGTAACATAAATATCCCTTTGTAATTTTTTTTTTATCTATAAGAGAAGAAAGACTTTTTTTAAGATCGGATTTTTTCGATTTTCGATACTTGTCGGATGATATTCTGTAAAAAAAAAAAAAACATATCTAAGAACACTGCCAGAAATATAAATTGGCTTTGTGTGAAATTTGCAAAAGATAGGCGCAGCCATTTCGAAACCTATACACACACAAAGTGACTTTTATATAATAGTGGAGAGAGAGAGAGAGAGAGAGGGGGGGAGGAGGGAGGGAGGGAGAGAGAGAGAACAAAGCTTCTCATACTGTCTTATTTATTTAAAAAAAAAACTCATTCTTGTTCTATATCCATTTTTACTTCAAGATGAGAAAAGAAACAAAAACACCAACAAAGAAACTGTCAACAAGACAACCATTTTTCTTATGCCAAATGAAGCATGTTCGCTGACCAGGCGTTAAAAGATGGCAATGATTAACCGTTATTTCCTTTCGTCCCTTTTGTTTGACACAAATTGCTGGTTACGCTCAATTTACTCGCCGGTCAAGAGGAGATATAGATTTTGTCAGCTCAACCCAGATTCCTCCCAACAACCTTCGTTTGAAAGAGATTTCCTTAATTAATATGTAAATATTATTATTGAATTATTTCAAACAAAGTTGATATTCGTCTTTATATCAGAGTCGTTAAAAAGGAAAAATTCTGTTTTTTTTGTTGTGAATTTGGAAAATTATGCATGCAACGCTCCATATTGGATGCAGATATCAACGAATGTCCATTCGTATCGCTATCATCTGCGATTGTGCGAGACGCATAGAATTCAAAAAATGGATCTCCGCTTTCTTGATAAAATAATTTATACTTCACTTCGAGGAGTACTTGTACAAATTCTGTGTGAAAGTTTATGTGGAAAGAAAGAAAAATAGTTATCGTCAACGTTTATTTTTTAATGTTGTTGGCAAGGTGCACATCAATACAGATTTGCATAAACAGTGTCAACATTTAATAATATTGATTTACAAAATGCTACAGAAAAAAAACTAAATAAGAAAGAGGGAATATTCTAAGGATGCGCCCATGAAAATATTATTTCAAATTGAAGTTTAACAAACACAACAAATTGCTATTTCGAATTCAAGCTTGAAAAGTCAAAGAAAATAATAGAGGGAGCGTTCAATAAATTATGTCCTTCAGTAGAGCAACGAAACTTAGCACAGTTGGTCTTTCTCTACATATTGGGTTGGGAGAAGGGTCCTTTGGGGTTGGGAGTAGGGTCCTCTTGGATTGGGAGTAGGGTTATTTTTAGGTTGTGATTAGGGTTATTTTGGGTAGTGAGCAGTGTTCTTTTTAGGGTGTGAGTAGGATTCTTTTTAGGTTTTGAGTAGGGTTTATTTTGGGTTAGAAGTAAGGTTGTGAATACGGTTCTTTTGGGGTTGGGAGTAGGGTTCTTTTTATGGTGGTGAGTTGGCTTGGTTTTGGGTTGGGAATAGGGTTCTTTTTAGGTTGGGAGTAGGGTTCTTTTTTAATTGAGAATATTAGTCTTTCTCTACATATTGGACTGTAAGTAATGTTCTTCATTAATTGAAAGTAGGGCTCATTTTGGGTTAGCAGTCGAATTATTTTGGGCTTTTGGGTAAGGTTCTTTTAGGGTTGGATGTAGGGTCATTTTGGAGTTGGGAGTAAGGTTCGTGTGGGTTTGTGAGTAAATTTGGGGGGGGGAAGTAGAGTTATTTTTATGTAAGGAGTAGGTTACTTTTTGAGTGAGGAGTACGATTCTTTTGGGGTTGTGAGTAAAGTTCTTTTAGATTTGGGAGTAAGGTTCTTTTAAGTATGGGAGTAGAGTCCTTTTAAGGCTGTGAATGAAGTTCTTTTTAGGTTGAGTGTAGGGTTATTTTTGTTTGGAGAATGTGGTTCTTTCCAGAATGTACCCTGAAATCGATAAATATAATTAAAATAAAAGGAATGTTTGCTTTTCGAACAGAAATCAATTTATGGTAAAAATGAAGAATTTTTGATGAGAAAACTATTCGGGTCAACCTGACAAAAGATAAAACCTAACTACACTCTATGTATAAAAAGAGATCGTATTCCAGTAAAACTTTTATTCATATAAAAGATATCTAAAGTGAAAATGATATAATCGTTGATTCAGATGGAAGTTGAGGAGGTACAGATTCAGAGAGTAAGACGATTAGCTTAGAAGCAGAGATTATTTTGATCATATTTTTTGTATCAATAACAGTGAGTGGTGATAAACTTGCAAAGCCTAAGATCATTTACGGGCAATAAAACTTAGGACAAAATTGTATAGAATAAAAAATAGATGTAAAATATTAAAGAAAGGGGAGAGTAACCAACCAAATTCTGGTCATGTAATGTTTCTGGAGATATTGCTCCGTCATTTTGTTTTTATTTTAATCTCCGACCTAAAACTTACGGATTTATATTCTATACAAAATATTTAAACGTCTATGTGATTAGATTTTTTTAAATTATATATATATATACATATATATATGTATATATATATGTATATGTATACGCATATATATTAATATGTATATACGATTAATATATATATACTAATACATGCTAATAGGTATATACTATTAGTACATACATAATTGGTATATATATATATATATATATATATATATACGAATATATGCTAATATGTATATACTCTTAGTATATATATATATATATATATATATATATATATATATATACATATACACAATTAGCATATATACATACATACTAATATGTATATGCTGTTAGTATATATATATATATATATATATATATATATATATATATGTATATATATATACTAATATATGCTAATATGTATATACTGTTAGTATATATATAATTGGTGTGTATATATATATAT
>NC_136510.1:100713275-100725775 GCF_053919585.1 Euprymna scolopes | reverse complement strand
ATTCTTTTCATAATGACTCCCTAAAATGTGTCAAAATATAAAAAAATTCTTTTTTATAATGACTCCCTAAAATGTGTCAAAATTGAAAAAAATTCTTTTTAATTATGACTCCCTAAAATGTATTAAAATATAAATAAATTCTTTTTAATAATGACTCCCTAAAATGTGTCAAAATATAAAAAAATTATTTGTAATAATGACTCCCTAAAATGTGTTAAAATATAAAAAAATTCTTTTTAATAATGACTCCCTAAAATGTGTCAAAAAATAAAAAAATTCTATTTAATAATGACTCCCTAAAATGTGTTAAAAAATAAAAAAAAATCTTTTTAATAATGACTCCCTAAAATGTGTCAAAAAATAAAAAAAAATTCTATCAGAAGAAAAAAAAAACGATTTCATGGAAAAAGTTTGCCAGAAAAGAACGTTCACATTTACCCTTGCATAAATGAAACTTTATTAAGTTGAGCAAGTATGTTAAATTGCTTCATAGGGTTATTTGTTATTATAAAACGATATTTTCAACGTAATTCAAATTATATCTCCTACAATACTTAGTGCGGTATCATCGTTTGGTTACATTTGTTGCGTTTCACAAAAACTACTTACCTCAATGTATTAATCAATTAACACTTACCTGAATTTGTTGTGCTTTTTTATATGTTTTATTACTTACCTTGGTTGAGTTCTCCATTATCTCGACAGAAATGTTTATCTAAATTTGTCTGCTATATCATAATTACGGTCAATAATTTTTTTAAATAATAATAATAATAATAATAATAATAATAATATTGATGATTGATTAATAATAATAATAATAATAAAAATAATAATAATAATATTGATGATTGATTAATAATAATAATAATATTGATGATTGATTGATTAATAATAATAATAATAATAATAATAATAATAATAACAACAACAACTTTAGAATGTGCTTTCATTATAATAGAAATTATTACAGGATGACTCTCCAAAATATCACTCGTGAATTATTTAATAAAATTTACAATCCTTATTTGGTACAAACAGACTGCAGTTTATGTCTAAGCTTTACACATGAATTGCCAGCAATAAAACATATTTGATTTGGACTAGCCTTTTTCCTTTCCCTACATTGTTGGTACAAATATATTTTATTTGCTGAATTTTCAAGGACAGACCTTGATAGCAATTCATATAAAATATTTAATTTGGACTAAACTTTATTTTTTACTTTCACTATATTAGTGATACAAATATATTTTATTTTATATCAATGAGTTGAAAGTAGGATTCTTTCTGGGTCGGGAGTAGAGTTCGTCTGGGTTTGGGAATAATATTTTGGAGGGATTGAGAATTGAAATATATTGTATCTTTGTTATTTTTTTCTCTGAAAATATTTCGGCTAAAGACATTTTTTAAAGAAATGACATTTTCCTTTAACGAATGTTATTAAACATTAAATGGAAATAATTATGTAACAATTCATATAAAAACACTTTATATTTGTAAACATTTGAAGGAAGTCATTATGTAAGGAGTTATTTCCCTTGGCTTTTGTAGAAATAAATTTCTGAAACACTTTGTATTTGTAAACATTAAAAGAAAATTATTATGTAAGGAGTTATTTCCCCTGACTTCTGCAAAAATAAAATGGCTTTAATGAGTTTTAACTAATAAAGAGCAACTATAAAGGGAAGTAATTCGTTTCTCATTAATTAATGTTTGAAATGACGATGTTTTCTTTTGTGAGACCGGACAAGTAAATTAATATTTAGATTTGTAAACATTAAAGGGAAGTTTCCGTATAAATTACATATCATTTATTTTTTTTATTATTCCCAAATTAACGACTAATGAATTTTTGTGTTATCATAAGCAAGTCAAGTTTAACTGGTCAATCATTCTGACACATCACACTTTTGGCACTGATCTAATCTTAGCTGTGATGGCGCTCTTCAATTCAGGAATAATCTGGAAATTGTTTTCATAGGAATTACTTTTTAAATAATTTCACAGGCGAGAGGTTATGATCTGATGATTGTGAAGCCCAATTGAAATCATACCTACTTATGAGACGGTTACCAAAGTGTCTCTTAATATAATTGGATGGCAATAAAACAAAAACTGCTAGACATTCATGGCTGAAACTTGGTGGGCAAGGCAAGCATATACTGCAGTTTATTTATACTAAATATGATTGGATTACAGAAAGGATTACGAATTTTATTCATGGGTGGCATTTTGGTGGGTTTCACCCTCAATGAGAAACATGTCTTGAACATTAACATAGGACGATGGTCTGAAAAATAAAATTAAATTAGAGAATAGAAAGAAAATTAAAAACTGGATAAAACTGGCCTTACCTGACTCCAATAAAGGCATAACTGTTTTTTCAATCGTGAACTTTGGTAGGATCCACTTTTTCATATCGTCATCCCAACGTGATTCTGCTTTGATTCTGTCCATGCTAAAATAGTTACTGTCTCTCCGCAGACATGGCAGCACCCGGTCTAAAATCGCCTGCAAGAACTGGATTTGGCAGTCTTGTTTTTGAATCAGGCCTGTAAAGTTGAGACGCTCGATGTCAAATTCGCTTTGAATATCGCACAACTCACTCTGCAGGCGAGTCACCTTTGATAAAAAAATAAAAAAATAAATTAAACACCGTTTATTCCTCAAAAACTGACAAGAAAATGTTCATATTATCATCAGTTTAACGTTAGTTTTACATAGCTAGCATACATTAGACGGCTTTAAGAAATTAACTTCAAAACTAATCTAACACTGACCAGGTCTTTATTTATCCCTACTTCTCTTTAAGCAAATATCATTTTCAACGACTTGCTGGAGAGAGTACCTTGGTTTGTCCGTGTTGTCCGGACGTTTGTGGAACGACTGTTACGTCTCGGGTACAGCAACCAGTTCTCCCGATGTTGGACACTATTAAACAATAGGCACATTCTTTTTACATCAAGGGGTTGATATGCTGTCGGCTATATCTGGTATATATCTCTTCTCTTCAAGATTCTTCCTTTAATGTCTTCTTTAAATTTACTCAGAAAACTTGGTCTTTAGTGTTGAGTGTTCTTTTGTGGAGGGGGCACGCAAAAATGTATACGGAAACAGGTATAACATCCGTTCCAAAAACGTCTGCATGACACGAATACCCCAAGACACTCTCCCCAGTAAATGATCAGGTAATACATCTGGACTTTTTTTTTTGTGTACGTGTTCTTTTTATTAATTACTAGCATTGCAGCCCGGCGTTGCCCGGTGTTTGGAGGTGTTTGTTGAGCCAAAAAAAAACGGTCATTTTTTTTTCAAACTTCGACCCTTATTATGACCCCTTAAAATTTATTGTTTTGGGCTCAAATCAAGTTATTAAGTAAGATCCATATCCAAGGAACCTATATCTAAAATTTCAAGTGTTTAGACCCAAAATTAGCGGAGGAGTTTGGTAGAGTTCTCAAAGGTCAAATCGTTGAACTTTGACCCCTTAACAGCCAAATTTCTGGCCGAACGCCAATTACATCGATTTTTCCAAATCTCAGTACCATGTATATCAAATTTTGAGCCTGTAGACTAAAACTTGACAGAGTATTTGCGTAGGGAAATGTACACAGACACACAGACAGACACATAGACACGTTCACATTTATAGATATATTAGCATTTCAATCCGCCGTTGCCCGGGTATTTGGATGTGTATGTTGAGCAAAAAAAAAAGAAAAGTGGTAGTAGGAAGGCAGGCTCGAACCCGTACCGCAAAGGAGGAAAGGAATGGGGGAGAAAACCAACGTTTATGCTGTTACGACCATCGCCAAACCGGAAGCGACATTTTTAAAAATTAAGGCTAGACAATCTAAAGAAGAGGATAACTTTCCAAAATATCGGCGAAAAAAGTGACCTCTCCTGTAGAAAAGTTGCCTAGTTGAAGGGAAAGATATTAATGTTTTTAGCCAATTTTTCGATAGTTGTCGTATGAAAGGTCAAACTTTAAAACGATACTTATCTTGGTAAAATCCATCTCCTCTATTGAAAGTTTAAGGCAGACATACAAACAGACATAAATACATACATAGATTTATATATTGGTAACTAAATATTTTCGACCCAAACTGATGAAAAAGCTTGCCCTATCTCTGAATACCCGTTATGTAAAATTTCAAATATTTCGATCAGAAATTGTCTGAGTAATTTGGAAGAGACCGCAGAGGTCAATTTTTTTAACTTTGACTTCTATTATTACCCCTTAAAATTTATTGTTTTGGGCTCAAATCAAGTTATTAAGTTAGATCCACGTCCAAGGAACCTATATCTAAAATTTCAAGTGCGTAGACCCAAAATTGTCGGAGGAGTTTGGTAGAGTTCTCAATGATCAAATCGTTGAACTTTGACCCCTTAATCACCAAATTTCTGGCCAAAAACGGATCATGTCGATCATGTCGATTTCCCCAGATTAAATAATAGTGTCTGTAGTAGGTATTTAATAATTATTATAGTAAATAATATGTATATATATATATATATATATATATATATATATATATATATATATATATATATATATATATATATATATATATATGACTTGGAAGTTTTTAACCTTTAAAACAATACAAAAAAACTATTTAGTCAGTAAGTCATTCAATCACCTGCAATCACTGCATCAACTTGCTCTCTCGAATTCAATATACTAACAGTAATAATTTTTTTTTCAAGGGATCATCAGTTGTTTACCATGAAACACTGTTTCGGGGATTTACAAACAATAATAATATAATATATTATAATATAATATTATATATATATATATATATATATATATATATATATATATATATATATATAATTCTAGATTAAGAATATATATAATTGCAGATTAAGAATTTAAGAATTTATATATATGTGTGTGTGTGTGTGTGTGTGTGTGTGTGTGTGTGTGTGTGTGTGTGTGTGTGTGTGTGTGGATTGCTAAATATATAAGACTCTTTATAAAAAAAATGATTGGCAGTATCTGTTTAAAAAAGGACAAATTTTGAAAGCTGAATAAAAGATATATTGATATCTCAATAAGTTTATGGATAGCAACCTTCTTTATACAACACTAACCCTAAACGTCTTCGCCTGTTCTTTTTTTTTTCTTCTTCTTGTGTTTTGCGAATAAAATGCATACAATATAATCTGTCACACATTGAAATGCGTCTCTTGTTAAGCTTCTACCCGATGTGTAATCTGAAACTCTCTGATAATTCGCTTTTATCTTCAAGCAGCACATATAGATACGGCAATAAACGGACAAAACAACAGAAACGACAGTAGACTTGCACACTCTTCACTTTTAGAAAAGACTTTGATTGAGAGATAGGGTAAGGAGAGATAGTGAAAGGAGAGAGAGGGGGAAGGGGAGAGAGGTAGAGAGAAATATATCACTTCATAAGGTATGTGTCTTATACCAGTTAAGCAACTGAGAGAAAGAAGAAGAGAGGAAAGAGAAGTTAGAGAAAAGAGGGATAAAGAAGGAAGGGAAGAGAGAGAGAGAGAGATAATGAAAGGGAGGGGGTGTAGAGGAAGGAGCAGAGATAGAGGAAAAAGATAGAGAGAAATATATCCATTTATAATGCATAAATTTCTTATATAAACTCAGATAAGCAATAAGAGAGAGAAAGAGAAATAAAGAGAGAGAGAGGGGGGAAAGGGGAGAGGGGAAGGAGAGAGAAGACAGGAGAAAAGAGGAGAGAGGGAGGAAAGGAGAGAAATGAGGAGGAGGGGAGCAGATTCATTTATAAATTTCTTATATCAAATCAGATAATCAGAGAGAGGGGGCGAGAGAGAAAGAGAGGGGGGGATAAGAGAGATAGAGGGGAAAAAGGGAGAGAGAGAGAAGTAGAGGGCTAGAGAGAAAGATGTCCCTTCATAATCTGTAAGTGTCTTGTGTCACGTCAGATAAGCAACTAATCTCCAATTTCATCAGTCTCAATGAATTTCGATGGTGAACAAAAGAGAATGGCTTGTAAAGAAAAAATAAGCTCTCGAACAAAAGAGCGGTGCGTTCTTTTCAAGATGGCTTCCGCTTAATAAAAACGACAGATAACAATGGGTAAAAATGGAAAGAAGCAGAATTATCAACCGATTCGTAAATATAATAATTCTTTATGAAAACATTCTTTAAAAATTGAATAGCGGATTGGAGACAGGTCAAAGGAATTCCCCCCCCCAAAAAAAAACGGGCTTTCGTAGATAGTAAATATCTAACAAAAACGGATATATTACTTTCATAGGTGATCACGACAAATTGGTAGGAATATAAGACAGCTGTTCGTTTTACGGCACATCAACTATTTTTTTAATGAACTTAAGTTGGAAATAACACTAGACTGCAATTGTAGAATAGTGATGCTAAGATTTTTATTCCTTAGAAACGCCGGTTGAGTTTGAATAAAATAAATACGTATTATATATGTTTGAAGCCAAAACAACGCATTATTACAAAATAAACAGACATTTATTTTGTTTGAAAATATATAATATAAATTTCAAACAAAATAAATGTCTGTTTATTTTGTAATAATGCGTTGTTTGGCTTCAAACGTATATAATACGTATTTTATTTTATTGTAAAATAGTGATTTATTTTTTATATATAACTCTAAATCTCAACGATAATACCTATGAACCGTTTCACAAATAGAACCAAACATTATTCGATATAGATTATAAATCCAATCATTCTAAGTGTGTGAAAAAAGCTATTATCCAAAAGAATATCCAGGTTATCACAAATATATTCGATAAGAATAAGGATTATTATAATTAAGCTTTAATTATATCAGAATATCAAGGCAAAATCAAATACATAAAGGAGGTAGGCAATAAAAATAGCAGAACAAACTACACAATATCATATAACATGACGATGAAACGAAGTATGAATGTAAAGAATGGGGGGGGGCTTGGCTCGGTCGTAAAATACGCTTAAATATGATATTTTAATTTGTCCAGATTTCGTATATATAATTATAGAGTCGTGATTTCAAAAGTAAAAAAAGAAGTACTTGGGTGCCATCAGCTAGAATCGAAACCGAAAGCAAAACTGTAGTATTCAAAGCTGGTGACGTTACCACTGTACCAACGTGACACGCATATGAACTGATTAGAACTAAACTAAGATGTAAAAAATGGATTTTTTTTTAATTTTGACCCATTTTTGCCATTTTCAAAACTACTTTAACCGACTAAAGACCCATAAAAAACGATCTATACAAAATCAATCATTTGAGGTCCCTAGGGTCGTTTTGCGACTTTTAGTTTCGGGAGAGATAGAGTTTGAAAATATGGAGTCAGACAGACAGACATATCGCCTTTTTATATATTAGATTACATGAATTCATGACCCGTTAAACTACAACAACTGCCACTGTGTTTTCTGCTATGATTTCATTCGTAAATTCATAATCTGTGATATATATATATATATATATATATATATATATATATATATATATATATATACATATATATATACATATTTATACACACATATATATATACACACACTATGGTCTGAGGTTCGATCCCTAGAAACAGTTGAACTACGCTGACGAGAGGTAATGACCTCGAAACACGCGTGTACGTAGATTACTGTTTTAAAAATAATAAATAAATAAAAAATGTTAAATACGTCCAAATTAAAAAGGGCGACTTTCTAAGTAAATAAAAAAATGAGCTCCGAGACGGAATCAATATTAACCTTATGTATCGCTTGAAAAAAAAACAACAATAACAATATACATATATGGATCAAGTAAAGAATAGATACCCTGTAGCAGACGACGCCGCCTGGCGGTGACAAGCGCACAATTCAACTAACACCGGTGATTCGACCTTGACATTGGCACAAGCACATGGCGGCGGGTGTTTGTAAACACGTCAAATAGCAAACATGCTCGAATATTCGCCAACAATTTTTTTTTTAATATATTTACAAAACTTTTGAAGATTTAAAAGAAAAAAATATATTTACAAAACAGTTTTTTAAAGTAAGTAACAAAACGAACGTATTTAAATAAAAGATATTTAAATAAATGGGTGCCTTTCTGTTTCGGATTTTTTCGACCCAGATTAATATTTATGTACCGTGTTTTTTTTTTTTTTTGGGGGGGGAGGGGGGTTCTATATGCGTTTTTAAGACAATTTATTATTTTTTTTATTACATTTTCACCCCAAACAAGGCGCATTGCCACTTTAATGTAGGGGGATACTATCAGGGGCAACAACTACTGGGGTGCTATGTTGGGATTTGGGCAGCAAAATGTCGGTTCACGTTACACTTGAACTTCTGCATGTCAGTACAGTTGGGGAAGCACTAAGCAGTGGCCTGAGATGGAATTCCAGAGTTTAATTATTCTTTAAAACATTACCTTCAGCGGCAATTAATATATTCTTAAAATAATATTTTTAAATATTAAATTTTGACGAATATTCGCTAGTAAGATTTTTTAAAAAATAAAAGATATTTAAATAGATCAGTGTCTTTCTGGGTGCGTTTTTAATATATTTACAGAACTTTTTAATAACTGTTTTATTCTTTTTATCAAACAAAAATAGAACTTTTATAATGACATATATATATATATTATAGACTGTTTTTCAAACATCGAAATTTTAAAATTAAAGTTAGTTTTATTAAAAAAAAAAAGACTAGGTGTTTTGTTTTCAATTAAATTATAAACTTTATTTGAACTTTCAACAAACTTTTATAGACATAAAAAATAGACTTTATAGATATTTTTGTGTTTTTATTCAATGTAACATGTTTATTCAGCTCGAAAACCATACAGTGTTTACCGATGTATTGGAACATTCAAGATGGCGTCTAATTCTCTCTTTAACACGGTAAGTGTGGGAAAAGATGTTATAAATAAAAAAACCGGATGAAATACTGTTAAAAACTCGCTCAATATATGTTACCGTGACATAGGTTCTAAGGTTGACATATATTCGGCGGGTTTTTAATAGTATTCTGTATAGTTTTTTATTTATAACACCTTTTTCCATACTTACGGTGTTAAAGAGGGTGTGAGACGGAGACGCCATCTTGAATTTTCGAATACATCGGTAAACACTGTATGTTTTTCGAGCTGAATAAATATGTTACATATAATAAAAACACAAAAAATATATCCAGTTAGGCAGAAAAGTAACTTATCTTGCCTTTGATAACATTTATTTGTTATATATTTGTTTTTTGACAACTTTTTCGAATCTATGTGTACAGTAATACAAACCCTAATTTAAAAAAATATATTTAACAAAAAGTGTTTTTTTTTATCATTTCATTGTTGAATAACATTTAAAAGTGATAAATGGCGAAAAAAAAAAACTCGAAAAAACAAAACACCTCGTCTTTTATTTATTTTTTTAAAAAATAAAACTTTAATTTTAAAATTTCGATGCTTGAAAAACAGTCCATAATATATATTTCATTATAAAAGTTCTATTTTTGTTTGATAAAAAGAATAAAACAGTCAATAAATACAAAAATAAATAATAATAATAATAATAATAATAAAAACCCAGTCCATTAAGTTCAAATAAAGACTGAATAAAACTTATTAAAAAAAAAAAAAGGTTCATTCTATACGGTTTTGGACATTTTTTTTTTCTGTGTACTTTTTTAATACAATTCAATATATATTTTAAGTGGCATGTATGTCGGTGGTTAGTGAAGGAGAAATAATTATAGGCCGAGGCAATTTTTATGCATAATAAAATCACAAGTATAAACAATCGAGATTTCAAAATATATTTTATTCACATATCTTTTTATAACTTTTATTTTTATAAAGATGAATTCTAGATAGAAATCTTTGGTACTGGTCGCGATTTGAGTTCCCTACCGAACACCATAAAAAACACTGACTTCTCCCTACGCATGAGCAAAGGACATGCTTTAGTTGCCATAGTAACTAAACGATCATGAATTTTTATCGACTTTTTATAAGTTTTACTGTTTATGAATATTGAAATAAAAGAAATTACTACACATTTATGCGCGCGAATATTCGTCAAAAGTTTATATTTAAAAATATTATTTTAAAAATATATTAATTGTCGCTGAAATATTTTAAAGAATAATTAAATAAATATTGAATTGTCTTAAAAACGCATACAGACCCTCCTCCTCCCCCCCCCAAAAAAAAAACACACGGTACATAAAAATCAATCTTGATCGAAAAAATCCGACACAGAAAGACACCCATTTATTTAAATATCTTTTATTTATTAAATACGTTCGTTTTGTTACTTAAAAAAATGTTTTGTAAATATATATTTTTTCATTTAAATTTTCAAAAGTTTTATAAATATATTTAAAAAAAAAAAAATTGTTGGCGAATATTCAAGCATGTTCGCTATTTGACGTGTTTACAAACACCCGCTGCCATGTGCTTGTGCCAATGTCAAGGTCGAATCACCGGTGTTAGTTGAATTGTGCGCTTGTCACCGCCAGGCGGCGTCGTCTGCTACAGGGTATCTATTCTTTACTTGATCCACATATATATATATATATATATATATATATATATATATATATATATATATATATATATATATATATATATATATATATATATATATATATTGGGAAGTGATACACGATATACCATTAGCGTATTAAGCGCTGCTCTTTTATGTAAACAAATCGAGCTTACGGATTCTGACGATGTCAAAATATCATTAATTCAATACCCGCACAGCAGCTGCAGATTGGCGTAATGATTCGAAGCCTTGACTGTCATACGGGCGGTCGGGTTTCGATCCTGGATTGACGTAGCTACCTGTGTCTAGTCGCAATGATGAGCTTTGATACAGTGAACAGTACTGTATGTAGATCACTATATATATATATATATATATATATATATATCAAGGCTTGAATGCCACTCGAGGATAAGCATTAATGAATGTAAGATGGTAGTGTAGTAACTGTTAATGGATTAAATTGGGTAGAATTTGATTATTTATGTGGACGGCTCAACAGGCGCATATTTACATTGCATCTTTTCAGACATTTTTCTTAAATGATTAAAACCAAGAACATCAGTATCTGTTAGAGTGCCTAACAACGCAGTTATATCATGGAAATATCGATTATTCAATAACTTTTCATTTGATTAGGCTGACATTTTGCAAAGTGGTTATTGAAAAATAAAATTTGAAAAAAAAAAAAAAAAAAGGAAACGGAACGTCCGAATTCCGTCAAAATTATTATTAAGTTATCGCCAAAAGGCGTGATTTAATGTTTTGATGTCAAAACATTTTCACCTACATATTCAAAAATGAAATTACTTCTAAGTTTAACCATGGCCTTTACTCTGAACAAGTTTGGTGACAATTTATCAAGCGATATGGATGCCAGGCTGTATACACATAAACTTAGTGAAAAAACACTAAACTCGATTGAAAAATGAAAGAAATGTTTCGTATTACTTGACAGAAGTTTTATTATTTAATCATTATTCTATTGCAGAAATAAATTGACTTATTATTTTGCCAAACAATTTACATACGTGTATGTGGTATATAAGTATACGAATGTAAATTAGATTAATATGGTGGGGAAAAAAGCGTCACTTTTTATCTAAATGCTCACAGAGACATTACGACATATTATAGAGCGATTGACCCAATAAAGCAGGTTGCGTGGATGAAAAATACATAGAGTTAAGACGAAATGGGCAAATTGGTCAGTTAATTACAAATTACAGCTAATTAGAAGAATTTAAATGTCTTTTTTTGTTCGGAACATAAGCTAATCTAAAAATTAGTATGTATTTTGCATCATTAAAGCAGTTAAGTGAGTTCGCAAAGACCATGGAATGTAATTTAAAAAAAAACGTATCTTACATTCTACGGCTATATATTAAATAGTATTACTATTTGTTATGATATTCCCTTTTCTTTACAATTAACGATTCTATCTATTACATTAAACTGTTAATAAATAGAGAGAGTGCCAGGAGCGAGAATGATGGATACCGGATTAAATAAGAGTTAGGTTGGTTGAAAGGGGAGTGACAACAGTAGAGATGGATAGATGTTTTGCCGTTAAGTAAACCAATTAAAACGGATTAAAGAACATTTTGTGAGATTTAAATATATTAAAAAGACCTTGAGGAAAACACATTTTGATCAATTCAGTTTTAGTATGATAATAAATATAACAAATGATATATTTTCGGGGTTATAGTCAGCTAGCGTACTTCCTAATTTCCGGCGTCACACTACGAGAAGTAGTGACAAGGCAGTCAGTTTCTTAGCTTCTTTTTTCTCACTCCTATATCTCCCGTGTGCATGTACTCTTTTTTTTTTTTTTTTTTTTTTACATTTTCCCCATGTTTCTGTTTTAATTATTTAATAATCATTGAAAAGGTCTTATTTTAATCAAGAATTATTGATTTTTTTAAAGAATTATCGAATACACGTTTGCGTACTTTTTTAAAAAG
>NC_136510.1:100645775-100708275 GCF_053919585.1 Euprymna scolopes | reverse complement strand
CGTTGGTCGAGTGGTTTGTTCCTTGCTAATGGAGCCAGAGATGGTTTTGTGGCCGGATTTGAATATACGGACCGGCAGTAATCGTGACTCCCTGCACTGATGATTCCAAAAATGATGAAACACTAGTCAGTATAAAAAAAAACAATTATATAATAATTATCTATATCTATCTATCTATCTATCTCTTTCTCTCTCTCTCTCTCTCTCTATATATATATATATATATATATATATATATATATATATATAATTACCTATCTATCTGTCTATATATGGTGAACTCCTAAAATACGAGTCCCACACACTCACTTTATTTTATTCTATCCAGAACATATAATGGGGGCAACCCCTTATAATTATACTTCTTATAGGATTCTATATCTCTACAAAGCTACAATTCGCTAATACCTGGAATATTACCACACATGGCCTGGTATACTAACCACTAGTCTCTTCTTCTTAATCAACTGAAGCGGATTTTTAAGAGAATTAATCAACCGCCTTCCGCACCCCCCTCCACACCTAATGAAGTATTCATCCTGTATGGACTGAAACGGCTTCCTCCAATGGAGGAAGTTCCTAGAGAATATCAACTTTACAAGTGGTGCACAGCCGCATGGATATTCAGGTTAAGATGGATGACGTATAACTCGTAACCCATTTGATACTGATCCTCTTTGTCTGTTTGTCTGTCACATTTTTTTTTCGGGAACTACTAGATGAATCTGGCTGAGTATGGAATTTATTATGATAAAGTGCAGCAGACCAAGTATTATGGTATCCGTTTGATGCACACTTAAGGATTAATAGAGATTAATCACCACAATATTACATTTATTCTCACCTTTTCTCGAAATTTACTAAGCCGATCTGACAAATTTTGTATGGACCTTTCTTATAATAAGGTGCAGTGAATTAACTATTATAATATCTGTTCGATGCATAGTTAGGGATTAACAGAAATTGATAGGTATTAGTGTTTCGTGCAAAAAGAAGCACAAACTTGATCATATTCAACCATGAGTTTAACACAAAGCATTCATTTACAGTCAACAGTCTATAACTTTTTCCCGTTTTTAACAGCAAAAACTGTAGATACATTGTATAATTATATAAAACGAGCTTTGGCTGTGTGTCTGCGTGTGCGAGTTCGTTCCCTATGAACTCGAAAATGGCTCAGTCGATTTTTATGGAATTTCACAGAAAGGTACTTTATGTGCCTGGCAGTGATCTTAGATAGGTTTGGAATCGGAA
This sequence comes from Euprymna scolopes, assembly GCF_053919585.1. Lineage (NCBI taxonomy): Eukaryota > Metazoa > Mollusca > Cephalopoda > Sepiida > Sepiolidae > Euprymna > Euprymna scolopes. The sequence goes on along the minus strand of NC_136510.1, from coordinate 100,707,021 downwards.
TACCTTTGATAATCGATAATCGAAATAATCCAATGAAAAAGGAACAGGCGATTTTGTCCAAAGTTAACATCTTCCACAGCCTAACATCGCAAATGAATCTGAAATGTTTTATTACCATACAAGCTGAAAAGCCCAACATATGAATTCAACAGTAGGTTCTTTGATATGACAAGGGCGCGTTCAAAATGAATGTTTCTGGTTAAAGCACAATTTCATAACGATACTTGCCTTTTTTCATTTTAAGTTCAAGCCAATATAACCATTATCAGGAATGCCAGATATATAAAAGCAACAGTAGATTCCTTTAAAGGTGTTTTCAAAATGAATATTTCTGTTTAGAAAACAACTGCAGCATGATACTTGACTTTTGCTCTTTAAACTTTAATGCAAGCCATTATGAATAAAAATAATTTTCTAAAATTGACAGCTTCTCTACAGTGCAATGTAGACTACAAAATATTGTGAATTTAGTCACTGCGAGAGGCATGTTTAGCTTTCTCCAAGAGCATTGCGATGGGTTCCCAATTAGAGAAGGCTAAAAATTGATTTAATAAAAAAAATGGGCTATTTCATCAATTTCGATAACAATAAAAATATGGGAGTTGGAAACATTCGTTGACCTTCTTATTCAATCCTGGGCAACGTCGGGTCACCCTGCTAGTATATATATATATATATATATATAGAGAGAGAGAGAGAGAGAGAGACAGACAGACAGACAGACAGAGACAGACAGACAGACAGACAAAGAGAGAGAGAGAGACACACACACACAAACAGATAGACAGATTTAAAACTAGATTTTATTTTTACGTTAGCCTGCACGTCTACTCTTGGGGATAATTTTTTCATTTCCATGTGTATAATTTTCTGAAAGTTTCCTCTCTTGACCTTGTTCGAATCCCTTGTTATAACCAATCGATCAGCCCCAAAAAGGCAGATATGTGTATTATCAAATATATTTGTGAGGATATATAAAATAACCTCTTTCTCACAGAAGAGACGTTGCGAGCCTGTCTCTGCTTTATATTTATTTTCATGGCAAGTGCCCGTCCAAGCTCCAATCTATGGTCCCCCCTCGCCAAACTTTCACAAGAATCACTCGTCTAGCTGAAAACACTCTCAATAATTTCCCCTAATCCTTACCTGTGACTAAACTTAAACGTAGATTCCATGAACAAAGTTCCTTTCTTAGAACGGTACTCCTGTGGAAGTGTCTTCAGTTTGCATGCTTTCCAGCTGACTATAATATAGCCGTTTTCAAGTCCAATGCAAACAAGTTTTGATGAGCCGTTCCACTTAAGTTAACAAATTTACTGAATCTCCAATACTAACGGTTACTATGATTCTGATACTGTCCACTCTTTAACCCTTATCCTCGAGTGGCCTCTGGGCCTTGATAAGTGGTGACTCCTATGTAAAAAAATAAAAATAACTAATGATAAAAGAACAATCCAACAAGATCTGATGTCCAAGCAGAATCTAGCATGCCTATTGCCAAATCAAATGAGTTTGTTATTTTTTTTTTAACTATTGGTTAAAATCGTATTCGATTATAAAATCATTTAGTAATTTTCTGAAAATATTTGTATTAATTCAAAATGGAAAACACTTTTTATTGGACTTGAATAATTTTCTACTTAACCCCCCCACTCTCCGATTAATTAAAATTATTTTAATAATTGAAAATTAATGCATTTTACCATATTGTAAGAACAGATTTAAAAAAAGATTTTCTGTTTTCATTTTTCTCACGCACCCTTTGAAATTTTTGTAAATAAATTTCACATTGAATATTTTTTATTCGCGCCCCTGCACGCTCAGATTTGATTGAGATCGAAACCTTACGAGCAATGATTAAAATAACGGTTTAAAAACGTATATTATATCTCTCAGTTAATTTTTTTATTGAATAGAATTTCATATTTCAATGTCAAAGAAAAGTGATAAATGAATAGCAAATTAAGTTTTGTACTATTAGGTAGTAACGTACTATTTCATTCTGGTTTCACCCTTTTAATAAAATTTCATGCATATTTTCATAAGGCTTGAAATGGACTAGACAATTTACGTGTAAAACGCGTTTAAGGATACGAAAATTTAAGTATAATAGACCCAAGCAGGAACCAATTAATTTCGTGTCTAGACGTGCCATGTGTAAAAGGCACTTTGTCTGTCTGAGTTAATTCCTTATACATTCCAAAACGACTAACCGATTATTTTGAAATTACACACAAATGTACGTCTTGTGCCAGGGGGTGTTCTTAGAAAGGTTATGTATGGAAAAAATCCGATTAAAGAAGGAACAATCCGAGTTTGATGAAAGTTAACACCTTATACAGCCTAACATCACAAGTGAATTTGAGAAGTTTTATAATCGCACAAGCAGAAGAGTTCAGCGTATAAAGTAAACAGTAGGTTCTTTGATGTCACTGGGGCGCGTTCAGAATGAATTCTTCTGTTTAGAGCACAACTGAACCATGATACTTGACTTTTGCATTTTAAACTCTAAAGCAAGATATTTTTATAAAATAAACAGTAGGTTTTTACAGCGCAACGTAGACAGCATATATATAAAATGTACAGTGAATAACTGCCGGGAGGCCTGTACAGCTTTGTCTTGGTGCACCAAGCTGGGTCCCCAGTGAGAGAAGGCAATTAATTGATTTGATTGAAAAGCGATTTTACAGTGTGGAATATTCGTTGATCCTTATTCAATCCTGGGCGCCGTCGGCGCGTCGCAGGATTAAATGACGATCAACGAATATTACACACTGTAAAATCGCCCATTTTCAATCAAATCAATTAATTGCCTAATTAATATATATATATATGACAATTTTTTGGTCAATTTAGCTCTTTTGCATGGATCATTGTATAACGATTAGATCATTTTGACTGACGTAAAGAACATTTAACATTAAAATGTTTAAATTTCAACGTTATTTATCGCGGTTAATGGTAGCCGATTGGATACGCTCTTTGCTAATCGAGCCAGAGATGGCTTGTGTTCCTGGATTCGAATCTGTCGACTGGTGTTAATCGTGACACCCTGCACTGAAGATTCCCGAAAGGAGGAAACACTATTATCTGTAGGTATTTAATTATTGTAGTAAAAAAATTACATATATATATATATATATATATATATATATATTAAGCGATTTAGCAAAGCTCACTGTTTGTTTGTAGACAAACTGACAGCTTGAGCACTATGCGACGAGCAAATGCTAATTTAATAGGCATCCCTGGCTGGAAAAGGTGTATGTCTAGCCGCACTGATGAGTTGTGATACAACGAAACAGTACTGTATGTGGATGAATATATATATATATATATATATATATATATATATATATTGTGTGTGTGCGAGTGCATGTATTCGCATTCCCTACAAAAAAAATATAGAAATGCAAGGCACAAAAATGGAATTAGAATGAGTTTTCATTTTGACTCAATTGAAATTCTTTGAAATTGCGTTTCACTCTAAGAAAAAAAAAATGCACATCCGTTTCCAGTTAAATGGGTATAATTCATATACTATCAGGTTTTTTAATGGTTTGCTCATTCTCAGAAGAAACGAAAAAATACCTTCCAATTTACTCGGGTATTTTTCCAACATATATATATTTTTTTTTTAATCTTTCGCTTTTTTTCTGCAAGTCGTTTCTTCTCCCTAAGAATTATATTTCCCTAAACTATTTTTTTTTTCCTGTGTGAATGATTTCCTTCATTTAATCAGTCAACTTTTTCAGATAAGACATACAGAAAAGATACCCGAAACCGCCATTATCAATTTTTGCAGAAAAAAATATTTTACCTCTACAAACCACATCGTATGAATACGTAAGTTTTTTTTTAATTTATTACAAAACATAATAAAAAAAAACCAGAAAACATAAATCAATAAAATTTCCAACTTTATATAAAAAAAAACTCCAACAATTGCTGGAACTATTGCTAACAGATGCAAGCATATATATATATATATATATTATTTTTAAAATATATAATATAAATATATTTTTCTTCTTTGTAAAGAAAAGTATATATATTTTCTTTGTAAAGAAAAGTAGTCTAGCGGCACTGATGAGTTGTGAAACAACGAAACAGGTCTGTATGTCGATGACTAAAATATATTTTATAAAGCCCCCCTCTTGGGTAGAGCACTATCGTAAATTATCTTACTCGCTACTTAATTTAGCTGAAAAAATGCGAAGCTCGCGGTTTGTTTACAAACAAACGTTTGAGCCCTCTACGAGTGGCGAACGGATGTTTATTTAAATAGACATTCGGAAAGTTTAATTTCGGCCACCGATTCCGTAGTCAGGGGGTAGGACTGCCGACTGTCATCACGACGGTTCTAGGTTCGATCCTCGGCTTGGGAGAGGTGTTAGTCTAGCGGCACTGATGAGTTGTGAAACAACAAAACAGGTCTGTATGTCGATGACTAAAATATATTTTATATATATATATATATATATATATATATATATATATATTGTGAAGAAAAGTATATAGGGTTAGGGTGTCATATTCCCTTTTTTTATGCAACAAGAACGACCCGTTTCTCGCTCGGGTTGTAACTTGCGAGGAAAAATGGATTCTTCACAACAGCCGCCGACGCTCAGCTCAATGGTTAGACGCCGACGAAGCTCCACGACAATTCTCAAAGCCAGAGTTGTATCCAAAAAAAGTCCTGCTGACTCTTTGGTGATCTGCGACCGGTCTCATCCATTGCAGTTTATTGAATGCAGGCGAAACCATTACAGCGGGGCTAGTGTCAACAAATGGATAAAATGGATCAGGAACGTCGACAACACTCAGCATTAGTTAACAGGAAAGGCCCAATTGTCCTCAATGACAATGCCAGATCGCACGTTGGTAGACCGACCCTGCAGAAGTTGAATGCATTGGACTATGAAACTCTGTCTCATCCGCCATACTCTCTAGACCTCTCATCTACCGATTACCACATTTTCAAGCATCTCGTCACCTTTCTGTGTGAGAAATGCTTCAAAATATTTTATATAATATATATATTTATATAATATATATTCGATATCAAAAACGTCTTCAACGACTTCATCGTCACCAGAACGCAATATTTTTTTACGTTACTGGCATAAATGCACTTCTTTTGCGTTGGCAAAAGTGTGTTGATTCTGATTGTGTTTATTTCGATCAACAACTTCTTGTTTGAGCTGAGATATGTTCATCTGAACTTAAAAGTTAAAAACCGCAAGAATTTTCTTATCAACCTGATAGATTATATAAAAGAAACTCTATGTGTGTGTGTGTGTGTGTGCGTGTGAATTCGTTCCATATGGACTCCGAAACAGCTAAACCGATTTTTATGAAATTTCACATAAATGCATTTTATGCATTTGGCAGTGTTCTTAGATAGGTTTTGTATTGGAATGTCTTTGATAAGTATTGATGATCTATAATCAAAAAAGAATCAATGAAAGAAGAAACAGGCAATTTGACCAAAATTAACAGCCTCACATCACAAGTGCATTTGAGAAGTTTTATTACCACACAAGCAGAAAGGAGCAACATATAAAATCAGCAGTAGGTTCTTTGATATCACAGAGGCACGTTTGAAATGAATGTTTCTGTTCGAAACCAAACTAAACCATGATACTTTACTTTTTCATTTTAAACTTAAATTCAAACCACAAGCAGAAAAGCCAGGCATATAAAATCAACAGTAAGTTCTTTGATATGGCAGAGGCGAGTTCAAAATTAATGTTTCTGTTTAAAGCACAGCTGAAGCACTATACTTGACTTTTACATTTTAAACTTTTTAGCCATTATATATAAAATAATTTTATAAAATCAATAGTGGGTTCTCTACAGTGCAATGTAGATTACAATGTATTGTGGACAGAATCACTGATGAGGAGGCATGTGAACCTTCCTTTCGCTGCACTGTGATGAGTTCCCAACGAGAACACGCATTTTATTGATTTGATTGAAAAATGGATCATTTCATCGATTTTGATGACAATAACAATATGGGAGTGTGAAATATTCGTTGATCATTATTCAACCCCGAGCAACGTCGGGTCTCCCTGCTAGTGCTTGTATGGAAGTTTCACGGGAATGTCAAATTCACAAGTGTTCCCCAGTCGTGAATACATCTTGTTCAGAGGTGATGACGATGTTAATTTTTTACAGTATTTTGCAAACAGGTGTCAACATCTTCCATCATACAGCGACTGGTATTCCCTAATAATCGCCTATCTGTTATTGATCAGGCCCAACCTTGCTTAACTTTGATGATTTGATGAAAACCGACTGGTTATCAATGTGATTATACAGTATATAATAGTGAATAATTTGCTTATGATCAATAATGATTAGTTTTAAAATTAATTAACAACTATGTTTCTGAATTTGTTTAGATGAGCATTGATTGTTCATATCATTTGGATTCATACTGTTCTCATCTTGAGTGTCATTTTCACAACGTTTCAATCGATTAATTTATTTTATTGTGGACTATTATCCTTATCTTTTTAGTTGTTTCGACTAACTATTCCTGTGGCCTTCGTCAGATGGTAACTGCTACGGGATAGGATAGGAACTACCACCTGACGAAGGTCTGAGGAATAGTTGGCCAAAACAACTAAAAAGAGGAGAATAATAGTCCACAATAAATAAAAATTAATAAATAATACTCATCTGAATATATACCATTCGGTACGGATCCAACCATGGAAGATCAGATAATAAATAAACATGGATTTATAAGACCAAAAAATTCAACCTTGATCGCCCTTCAGGGCCCGTGGCGCAGTTGATAGAGACGTTGAATTTCTATTTCAGTTGAGCATTGTCTGAAGATAGCGGTTTTAATCCTACCCAAAGCCGGCCAGAGGCTTACTTGGCCAAATACATGGTGAGACGACAACAACTATGGAAGGCAGTAATTGTTGAGGATGCAGTTAGGAGATTCGGAGTTCATATCCCGTTGCGGTTACTACCTGACGAAGGCCAGAGGAATAGTTGGCCGCAACAACTAAATTGATGAGGATAATAGTCCGCAATAAAATAAATAATACTCATCTCAACGTATATTTAGTATATTTCAGTCGATGTAACCTCTGACCTTCTTCGGGTATATCCTGTTGAACTCAGGAATGTTTTTGTCGAACTTAGGAATCTGGACAGAATTTCGAACGGAACCCTTTATTTTCTTCACGGAAGTGGCATACTCCTGTTCCATCATCCATGACTGAGGTTCTAAGTAATTCGCAATAGTATTTTTTTGGTCACCCACACTGAGAATTGAACCTTCAACCGTCAGGAGAATATCACTTTTACAAATGATTTTTACAAGTACTCTAAGCACTGCGTCAGGCTGAAGGTTCAATTCTCAGTGTGGCTAGCCAAAAAATACAATTGCAAATTACTTAAGACTTCTATCCAGTTATGGCTGACATAACAAGAACATGCTACTCCCGTGAAAAATATGAAGGTTTCTGCTCGAAATTCTGTCCAGATTCCCGATTTTGACAGAAACCTTCTTGAGTTCGACAAGATACACCTAAAGAAGGTCGGAGGTTATATCGATCAAAACGTTGTGAAAATGAGATCCAAGATGAGAACAGTAGTCCGAAGAAACCAAATAAATACAAATAGCCAATCTGCATGTCAAAAATTAAAAACCATAATATAAAAAGAATCTAATACGCTTACACATTTATGCATATACACGCATCTGGGGGTGCACAGATACATATGGCTAAACATTAATATGTACACATACGCAGACGACACGCATGCAAGCATACAGATGCCAGTCTCCAGAAAAGCACCCAAAATATTATCAATAATAAAGGGGTGTTTGTTGGTTATGGTGAAACTAAATGTGATAATCACTGTGATTATCTGGAATTTGACAGACATCAGGGGTGCGTCTTATATTCAAAAGATGCACCTAATGACAGAGGAGTGGTGGGGGTGGGGGCACAGTTAGAAATCGGAATGCAAGAAACAAAGAGAAAAAGGTCTTGCTGAAACAAAGATAACTTGATAAATAGATGTTGTAAAATTGAACACTAAATCAACAAGGATAAGCTTTGAACTCAGACATTACTCTCGTTTTTTACTGCTTATTTTTTCTGATTGTATTATTATTATACTAGATCTACCTGTGACCCGTTGGGTCACAATAATACTAGTATTTATTCTACTTTGATTACATATTATTCTTTTTATTGGAGTCCTTTAAGATGAGGAAATTTGTGTATTTATTTAATTGTGGACTGTTATCCTCATCTTTATAGTTGTTGTTTTACCACGTTTCAGCCAACCCATCCTTTGGCCTTCTTTAGGTGATTAACTGCGACGGGATAGGAATGCTGGGTCTTGTACTTGTATCCCTAGTAATTACTGCCTTCCATAGTTGTTGTCTCACCCTGTTTTGGCCAACTAATCCTCTGGCCTTCTTCGGGTAGGATTGAAAATGCTATCTTCAAACAATGCTCACCTGGAATCGTAGAGATTCAACGCCTCTATCTACTGTGCTACAGTGTGTTTCTCATTCCGACAGCTATGACTGGATACAAGTCCTAAGTAATTTTGAACACACTGAAGATTAAATCTTTAACCTCTAGACGAGTGTAATTTTACAACTGAATTTTACCAAATACTTTATCAAATGCGACACAAGTGTTTGCAGTCAAGTTTAGAATGAAAAAAGAAATTGCGAATTACGATTTGCCTTCAATAAGCTTGCAGACTTTTTTTTCCGTATAGGCACTTTTATTGATAGTACGCACATGAAACTCGAGACACAATCGAAGTAATCTCCTCCAGCTGCAATACACTTGTTGTACCGTTCCAAAAAATTCTGGAAAGTCGATGGAAGTTCACTTGTGTAAACGTGTCAATAACCCTTGAAACAGCCTCCTCGATTATCTCATAACGACAGCTTCTAAGATTTTCCTTGAGCTTATGGAATAACAAATGTTACAGAAAGCAAGGTTTTGACTATAAGGAGAGTAAGGAACTTTCTTGGTGCCCATCCTGGTCAAATAGTCTGTGACAAGGATGGAGTTATGGACTGGTGCATTGTCCTGGTGAAAATTCCATTGACCCAATTTGAAGAGTGCTGGCCTCTTCTGAAGGAATCTCTTCCTGAGCTCTCTTAAAATCTCAACATAGTATTCCTTTTTGATTGTCTGTCCAGTGGGAACCCAGTGCATGTAGATCATGCCCGTGCTGTCAAAAATAAAAAATAAAAAAGATCATTACAATTTTCTGGGTGGATTTGCTCTGTCTAGCCTTCTTAGGTCTGAGAGATCCAGCATGCTTCCACTGGGAACTCCGTCTCTTGGTCTCTGGATCATAGCAGTAGATCCAGCTTTCATCCCAGGTCACCAGAGCATCAAAAACTGCGGAATCTGAATTGATCAGCTCGACCATCTCCCTGCTGTCATTACGACATCTTTCTTTCCGATCTTCCTGGGCACTCTTGGGACAAACTTCACACAAATCTTCCGCATCTTCAGTTCCTCGCAAATAATTGTGTACAGTTCCCACACTGACATCAAACTGTGCGTTTATTGTCTCTATAGACACATGACAGTCCTTATCCATGAAATTCTTTATTTGACCAATCAACTCTGGTATTCTGACTGCCTTACTCCTCCCACACCTCTCATCATCCCTCACAGACTCCTTGCCTTCCTTGAATCTCTTATGCCACGCAGTAACTGATGCTCGATTTATACAAGATGGTCTAAAAGCAGTCTGAAGCATTCTATACGTTTCTGTGGCATTTTTTCCAAGTTTAAAACAGGATTTTATTGCATATCGTTCTTTTAAAATGTCCTCACACTCAGATTGCATTTTGACATTCACCAGCTGTGACAATCAGGCTTTAGTAGTGTGTATTCCAATTCCTGCTGTAGCTGTTCATTTGAACCTAAAATCATAAAAACTGATCAGTCATCTCATAACATGGATAGCAATAACATACATAATTTTCAAGAGTCCACAACAATTTTAAATGATTTTTTTAGCACAGACTGGAAACTTATTGAAAGCACCTCCTACTTAGGACTTGTATAGTTGACAGAACAAGAGCATGCTACCTCCGTGGATTAAATAAAAGGTTCCGTTTGAAATGCTGTGCAGATTCCAGAGTTCCACAGGAAGATTCCAGAATTCAACAAGATTCACCATATATATATATATATATATATATATACAAGTTAGAAAAGCATTTCATCCAAGGCATGAAAATTGTTAAACAAAATGTTTTACTATAGGCTTTAAAAATAAAGGTACAAGATTCAATTTGAAATTTATTTATCTTCAAAGTGCACTTTTATAAATTTTACAAAGTAAGGTATGCAAATTTAATACCTTACTTTGTAAAATGTATAAAAGTGCACTTTGAAGATAAATAAATTTCAAATTGAATCTTGTACCTTTATTTTTAAAGCCTATAGTAAAAACATTTTGTTTAACAATTTTCATGCCTTGGATGAAATGCTTTTCTAACTTGTATCCTATCTTTTTAAGATTATATTTTATTTAATTTATTAATTTGGATTTAAAAAATGATGAATGTGATTTTTTATGTATTTATAAAAACTCTCCCGCTCTCTATTTCAAGTTGTATTTCTCCTCACACCACAACTCATTTTTGCAACCCCCTCTTTGTATTATTACAGGTCTGAATATTCTCTCTGTTTCAGTTTGTAATCCTCCTCACTCCACAACTCTTTTTTGCAACTCTCTTTTTGTCATACATGTCTGAATAATAAGAAAATCTGAATTTTTTTAACAAAAACTTTAAAATAACTTTTTTAGGTTAATTTGTTAAAAACTTCTTTCAGAATAGAAAATCTTTACAATTTAATAAGGAACATATTTCATATAGGTTTCATCAAAAATATTCAGTAGATAACGAAAAAAATAGAGATGAAAATTTCAAAAGGAGTGTATAACTGGTAACGCTCAATAGTAGTCCTCGCTAGCGAAAGACTTTGTTATTGTTATTCTATTATTATTATTATTTAAAACATTTTGTGTCCTGCACTTTCGCGCGAGGACTTATATATATATATATATGAGGAAAATAATGGAAATAGTATTCCAACAAAATAGAGAAATAAAAAGGAACAAACCGTATTATTATGTTGATGAACACATAATACGGTTTGTTCTCTCTCTCTCTCTCTCTATATATATATATATATATATATATATATATATATGTGAGGGTCGTTACAAAAGTAAAGGCTTCTATTTTTTAACTCAAACAGTTGCAGATCTATGAAGATGGGAGTGGTACCATTAAAACGAGGACCTTTTGTATCCCAGAATTTATTTTTGTACATAGTCACCATCATTTGCTATGCATTTGTGCCAACAATGTACAATGGATGTACATGGGCGTCCAGAGCACGCACACATAGTCATGTGAGGGTCGTTCCAAAAGTAAAGTGTCCTATTTTTTTTTCAATTAAAAAGTTGAATGGCTACGAAAACAGGAGTTGTACCATTAAAATACCATTTTGTGCTCCAGAATTTTTTTTTCAACATAGTCATCACCATTTAATAGAGGCGACCGAACATGAGTTGTATTTATATTTCACGTGAATTTTTCTAATTCCATTTTCTTTACTTACAGATCGCTTTATTTTTATTTTTTTTTTATCGATTTTTTATTTTTTACATAGGCGTCACCACTTATCAAGACCGATAGGCCACTCAAGGATAAGGGTTAAAGAGTGTAGAGTAGTTAAAAGGACAATATAGTAATCAATAGTAATGGAAGTTCGGTAAATTTGTTAACTTAAGTGGAACGGCTCATCAGAAACTTGTTCACGTTGGACTTGAAGACAACCATTATTAGTCTAAATAGCCCTGAACATTCGACCCTCTCATCATTGACCATCCCCTTTGAGAAAGCCTGCATAAGACAGACGAAATGTCTCTCTGCCTCCATTTTAATCTCATATCGTCGGATTTTATCCATTTTTAACAATCATATAGATACTATCAGGGAAACCTGATGTTGTCCGGGATCGAATCACGATCAACAAATGTACAATTTCTATACTTTTATTGTTATCCAAATTAGTGAAATCAACCATTTTTCAATCAAAGCGATGTCTGCTCTAGCTAGGAACCTATGGCGATGAACTGGACAAAGCTTCACATGCAGTAACTTAGTCCACAATGCATTCCTTTATATTGCACTGTAGAGAACCTACTGTTAATTTTATAACATTATTTTTACATAATGGCCTGAATTAAATGAATGGTTTCAAATGCAAAAGTCAAGTATCATGGTTCAACCATAGTCTAAGCAGAAACATTCATTTCTAATGCGTCAGTCTTATCAAAGAATATACTGTTGATTTTTTATGCTGGGCCATTGTGCTTGTGCGGTGAAAGAACTTTTCAAATGCACTTGTGATGTCAGACTGTACAACGTTGTAAGCTTTGGTCAAAATCAGATTTGTTTTTTCTTTAATCAAATTTTGTTGATTATTGATAACTATTTTCATCTTATACAAAAACTATTTAAGAACACGTTCAGACACAATGTACATTTGTGTGAAACTTTTTAAAAATCAGCTCAGCAGTTTCTGAGTATATAAGGAACGAACTCACCCACACATACACCCATCACACAAAGTGCCTTAAATATATAAAGATATATATATATATATATCTATTCGAATAAACCCGCATTCCTGTTTGTTTGTTTGTCTGTTTTTTGTCAGAGCATATATAAAATTTATATATGTTTTGACGTCTGTATGACGCCATGAAAGATAACGTCATGTATGATGTAACGTATGCCGTCATGTGTGTGTGGGGGGAGGGGGACAAAAATTAAAGTAGATTTCCTAGAAAATGCTGGCCAGCCTGCTAAAATGTATATATAGTTTTAAAAGTTGAAAAGTTTCCAGGACTTTTTCAAATAGGCATGATTAAAAAAAAAAAGAACTAACCAAATGAAAATATTTTTTTTTTACTAAGAGGTTCCCAGTTATCAATGCCCGAAAGCTACTATATGATAAGCGTTAATGAGTATTAGATCAATAGTGAGGCAACATCATAATGATAAGATATCCTAACTGTAATCTCTGAACGTATATACTATGCACTTGATAAGGATGGGGAGGGGATAGCAGTAGCGCTAGATATATCTAAGGCTTGTGACAGGATATGGCACGATGGTCGTCTCAGGAAAATCAAACAAATACTGAACATAATTAAATCCTTCTTAAGTAAGAGAAGAATCGAGGTTGTCCTCGATGGTCATATGTCTAAACAATATGATATAAATGCGGGTGTACCTAAGGGGTCTATCCCTGGACCTTTATTATTCCTGATATTCATAAATGACATCCCTGATAAAATAGTCTCTGAGATGGGCATATTTGCTGACGACATCACACTATAACAGGCACGAGAGGAAAACAAATGAACACATATCCAAGGCAATGCTGGAAACGCTAGAGGAAGACCTTAAGTCTGTAGTTGAATGGCACCGTAACTGGTTGGTAACGTTCAATGCTGCCAAGACTAAGCTCATTTCCTTTAATAATTACAAGAAATCTTCTCAACTACCAATATCTATGGTTAATGATACATTACTTGAAAGTACTTCGTTCAAACTCCTGAGTTGGAGCGGATACGTCGAGAGCACTACCAAGGTTGCTGCAAAGTAGGTGGGTCTTTCTACTGTGCTAGAAAGTTACTTACGCCTGAAAGTATTCTGTACCTCTACAAGGCCACCATTGCCCATGTATGGAGCATTATTGTCACATTTGGGCTAGTGCATCTGCTACTAGTCTCTCACACCTGTACAGGGCTCAAAAGAGAGTCGCCAACCTGATAGGTCCTGAACTGTCATCTAAGCTTCAATCTCTGTCCCATCGACGAAATGTTGCATCCTTCTGTCTGTTTTACAAGTATATTAATTGTGGATGTTCTGAAGAACTACAAGCCCTTGTACCCCCTCAACGTAAATATCCCCAACAAACTCGAGAAGCAGCAAAGTCCCAGCCCTACACAGTAGAGATCCCTAGATGTAAGAAAGCCTTCTACTCCAGAATTGTTAGAGTTTGGAATTCCCTTCTGAGTTCCTGCTTCCCCAACTGTACTGACATGCAGAAGTTCAAGTGTAATGTGAACAGACATCTTGCTGCTCAACTCCCTATATAGTATCTCTTCAATTTATGTCTTTGATAATAGCTCCTACATCAAAGTGGCACTGTGTCTTGTTTGGGATGAAAAAAAAATAATTGTGGAACTTGGGTAGAGTTAATTATATATGAGGACAGCTCAACAAGAACTTGTTTACATTAGACTTGAAAACGACCATGTTATATTCAGCTGAGAAGCAGCCTCACGGCATAGTGTTCCACAGACGGACATTTCTAAGAAAGAAACTCTACTATTAAACAGGGGTCGGTGAATGTTGATCAATTCAATTTTTTCTGCAAAAAATATTCAATGATGCATCGCTGTTTCTGGCAGACGCACACGACACAGGTTGCTTTTTTAGAATCTCACACCGTCAATATCTGCAACAGAGAGATGAAACTTTCAGGTCATAAATGCATAAGTTCAGTCATCATAACAATGCAATTTGCAATCTCCTCTGATCCATTCAGGCAAAATCCCCCCCCCCCCAAAAAAAGAGGCATTACTTCTGGAACACCCCTCGTAGTACCTATTTACTATGCCTCCCCACGGAACAGAGTTAGACATCAGGGTCGTTTTTTAACGTGGAGAAAAGGTACAAAAATAAAAATTGTCTCAGTCGTGAAGGATTTCTCCTCCACCGAAAGAGAACAAGAAAATGAAGTGCAGCATCTGAAGAACAGATACTACACTTTGATCTTTAGTAATAGAACTCTTTCTTAGGACGTATTGTATTCTTATACAGATAAAGGACTGCATTAAGCGTGGATGTCTGGAAGCACTGCCGGGGTAAGCAGAGAAAGGCCAGTGTTGTTCATAGGTTTTCTCCCCCTAAACTAGCCGCATATTCGAGGCATGAGAGTTTTGACGTTTTGTCAATATTTTTGTTCTTAAAATAGACATGAGAGAAAAACGGTGAAATTGTATCCGAGATGGGTAATGACATCATGTTCTATAATAGACATGAAGGAAAATCATCTGTACACAAATCCAAGGCGATGGTAAAAACCCTAGAAAACGATTTTTAGTCGGTAGTGGAATGACGCCTTAAGTGGATGATAACATTTAATGCTACACAACTACCAAAAGAAAAAAAAAAAACTTTCTCAACCACCGATTTTCATGAGAAGTAACACCCTACCTGAGAGCCCATCCTTCAAACTCCTCGACTTAACATTCACAGACAACACAAATTGGAACAAATACATTGAGGACATTGCAAAGGCTGCTGCAAAGAAGGTAGGCTTCCTTTATCATGCTAGAAAATTACTCACACTGTATCCTGTATCTTTACAAAGCCGCAATTCACCAATGTATGGAGTATCGTAGCTACATTGTGACTAGTGCATCTACCACTAGTCTCTCCCTTTTAGACAGGGTCCAAAAAAATTTGAAAATCTAATAAATCCCACACTATCAGTCAAACACTAACGTCTGTACCATCATCATCTGAATGTTGCATCTCTATGTCTTTTTTGCCAGAACTTTAATGTAATGTGCTCTGATTCACTCAGTACTTGTGTCACCTCGACGTACATACTCCCAACTAACTCAACAAGTAAAAAAAAATCACACGTCTTAACTGTTGAGGTCTGTAGATGCCGAAACGTATTCTACACTAATAGTTTTTTCGCTTGAATAGCTAGATTTTGGAATTCCTTTCCTGTTTCCTGCTTCCCTGACTGTACTAACCTGCAGAAGCTTAAATGTAATGTGAACAAACATCTTGCTGTTTAACACTCTACGATCCCCTGTTAGATATGACCCCAAATAGTAACCCTTTACGTTTGTAATTGCAATATGCCTTGCTTAAGGTGAAAAAGAGTGAAAATAAAAAATAAAAATTTTTTTGCGTCAATTTAAAGATTTAGTCAATTTTTTAGAATGTTCATATTTTTTATTCTTATACGTTTTTCCATAATGTTTGCAATTCAATCAAATTTTTGGCATTTACTATATTTTTCTTTGAAATATATTTATTTATTTTTTTTTTTTATTATTTGGAAAATTTAGTCAATTTTCTTATTTATTTATTCAAAACTTCGTTTTATTTAAATTTCTTTTCATCAAAATGCTAATTTTGGTCTGAAATTTCTTTTCATCCATATTTTTTTGTGTGTCTGCTGTGTTAATGTTAGCCATTTTTTAGCAAGAGAATCATTTTGTACATTTACTGCCCTCTCCCCTTAAAAAAAAAAAAATTAAAAAAAAAAAAAACGGCTGTGAATAACTTGTAATTCCGGAAAGGAAATAAAACCAGATATCAAAAAGGACACATTTGTTGAAAAGACATCAATTTTAGTGGAATTTGGTGAAAAGTTATAATTACCATCTGATTATTTGATCATCTGATTCTTAGCTACGACAAGGTCACGTGACAAAAAAAAATCCATTTTTCCCCTTTACTCTGAAAGCACAAGTTGAAATGTACTATTTGACTTTTATCTAGTATTAGTTTCAACTTCAATTCTAGTCAAAAATGACTTTCGCTTTAAAAACTTTAAAACCATTTTTTTTTTCTTTTTTTTTTTTTTTTTTTTTTTTGAATCTCGAACAATCACAAAGTTATTTTACGGCCATCTTCCATATTTACCAATTTAAGCAACTTCCGGTTTTAAAACTCATCTGAAGTAAACAGTCTTACTGGAACTGAAGACCCCGCTATATTACGTTTATGTTTAACCATTTATGACCTGGTTGAACTAATTCGTTAAGTCGTAAATAAACGAATATAACGGCATTAATAAAGTGAAAATTGATTCAAACACGCATTTTACGTATTGGTTCAGTATCTGGGTAGATGCCAGATACCTCCTAATTAAAACTGTCCATTGCTTATGTTCAGCATGCCGCAATCTAAAATTAACAATAAATATTTTTTTAATCATCTACATCATAATTCAGGTCATAAAAGGGTTAGATTTTAGATTCTTTTTTGGACCCTGTCTAAGAGGGAAAGACTAGTGGTAGCTGCACCAGCCAAGACGTGGTAACAATGTCCTATGCATGAGCAAACAGTGGTTTATGTCGTCGAGAACAGAATTTTCGCTGGTACTTTCTAACCAATTTCCAAACAACCAAAGCAGAAAAGAGACCCATCCTCTATAATAAGAGAGTATGATTAAAGAAAATTGGAAGGTTCTACTTATAAACATTGACGAAAGGAACTGACAAATCAAATTGAGCCACGTTCTGCTAGCAACCAATCAGAAACCGGAATCGCTCCATGAGAAATATCGGATCTTTTAGAATTCCTGTATATAATTTTTCATGTCCACACAAAAAAGATCTTTGCTCTTTGTTTGCAAACTTTCAAAATTCAAGACTTATACAGATCAGCTACCTGCTGAAAACTCTTTTTAATCTCCAGGACGTGTACAGATCAGCTACCCACCAGAAATCTTTTCTAGAATTAAACATGGCTTTCAATTCTTTAAAACCACGCTAACAAAAGGTAACTTCTTTTGAAATATTTCTCTGACTAAAGATACCATAATTGTAAAAATTTTGAGATTTCTTTAATTAAACTATATTTTAGTATACTCTGACCTCCTCCTAATCATATTTCGATCCTAGCTTGAGGTAGTTCCTTGTCTAGCCGCACTGATGAGCTGTGAAACAGCGAAACGATACTGTATGTGGATGACTATAATGCTCCCCATCTTGTGTTCAGCATATTGGCAAGTGATATACAAATTACCATTAGCATATGAAGCGATGCTCTTTGTGTAAACATATTGAGATTAGGTATTTGGAGAATGTCAAAACATTGCTAATTCACTGCCCGCATAGTAGCAGTCAAATAGCGCAACGGTTAGAAAGCTCTGACTGCTATATGGGTGGTCGGGTTTCGATCCTGGCTTGAGGTAGTTGCTTGTCTAGTCGCACTGATGAGCTGTGAAACAGAGAAACAGTACTGTATGTGGATGACTACATGTATATATATATATATATATATATATATATATATATATATATATATATATATATATTAGAGAGAGAGAGAGAGAGAGAGAGAATACAGAATTCAAACTTTAACGGTTTTAAGACCAAAATTAATCCAGATACGTTTTCTTTTTTTTTTTTTTTTGATTAATAGATATATTTATTTATTAAAAAAAAATGTCGGCACTAGTTTTGTTCTTAAAACCGTTACAGTTTGAATTTTGTATTCCATATTTCATCAGTGATTAAAAGAAAACAGTGAATTTTTATATTATCTGACAAACACACTGGCCGACTCTCACACTGTAATGAACATTCAAGACGTTAAATCATCTGGAGACGTCTCAAAGATTATCACCGCCATGCGGCATAAAAATTAAAATAACAGTGAAAATCACCTGGATTTTCCTGATGAAGAATTTATTATAATTCAAAACATTGAATTTGTTTAAAGAAATAAATATATTAATTTATTTATTAAAAAAATGTCTGCACTAGGTTTGGTTTTAAACCGTTAAAGTTTGAATTTGTTTTCCATATATCCACAGTGTTCAAACAAGGCCGATAGCCATTAGTTGCATGCTCTTGTGTAATGAATGAATGCGTGCATACAGGATTGACATGAAATTCTTAAAGATAAAATTAAATGACCGAAAAATGGGCTGAAAATGACGTAAATAAATAAAAAGTAAATGACTTAGAATGACTTAAATGAACTTAAGATGAATTGAATGTTTTTAAGAATGACTTGAATGCTTAAAAAATAACTGGAATCCTTCAAAAACAACTTGAATGATCTGGAGAATGACTTGAATGGCTTTAAGACTGACTGGTTGTAAAGTGGGTGATCATTTTACAGTAAATTAATAGAGAAAAGTGATCCCCCACTTTATATCACAATAAGTACAGCATGTAGTAAGAACAGATACTACACTTTGAGATATTAAATCTTTTATTCATGTTAAAAAATACAGTAAAATTAACGGTGAACAAAAAACTTAGGCATATGGCCAACTCAAAAGGGGGGATTTTGGGGGTCGTTGGTCATCCTTGTCACTCCAGAACTAAACAAAGTCAAAAGTTTCTCCCAGCTAGTATCTTCTTTCACCATAATACCGCATTCACCCTTTCATATTGTGGGACTTCCTAGTAACTCCCAATTTTTAAAACATTTTTTATTGACGAGTAAAAACAAAAAAGATAACAATAAAATGGTACAATAATTCATTTGTGTCGAGGGCGGGGGGAAGAAAAAATAAAAAGGTGATTAGTAGGACCCTCCCAACCCTGTCTAGTTGATAGACTGCCCGTTCCACTAGGTTTGTAAAAGGAACCTTGCTTCTGCGGGTCAGTCTCTAGGTGGGGATGCCCTCTAGATGGGGGTGAATGGAGAAAAGAAAATTTTTGTGGGTAAGGGATGGAGGTTAGGCCAAGAAAAGGGTATTTATTTGCTCCTCCACCGAGCAAATTAGGCACAAGGCCGATTTTTAATGTGAGGAGTGAAGGGGAAATGGAGACCAATTCTCCGGGGAATAGGTGAGCTGGATAGTGACAATTGGTATGAAGGGTTGCCCTTACATTGACCAAGGTCTTATATGTGGGGTCGCCCCTACATAGGATCTTTGTTTGCAGTATCTGCCGGAACAGATACTACACTTTGAGATATAAAATTTTTTATTCACAGGAAAAAAATACAATTAGGAAAATGAACAAAAAAACTTAGGCATAAGGCCAACTCAAAAAGAAGGGGGCGGGTGAGGTTGGTTGACCCATCTCGTCTCGGTTGTAAATTTTAAATGCTTTTTCTCTCGGCCAGCCTCTTTTATCATGGTTACCCTTTAAATTTGTATTTATGTGGAGGAGGGGGTACCTACTTAAGCCCAATTTTAAAACATTTTTTATGATCCCGGCCCGAAGGCCGATAAAAAGCTTAAAAAGCTAAGAACAGCATCTATTAACAACAGACCTTTGATCTTAACCAAAAAGGCCAAGCACAAAAGTGTTATCGACCGACCGACGGAGTGACTTATGGAGTTGCTTGCACACGACTAAAGACAGTGAATTCTTATATATATATATATATATATATATATATATATATATATATATATAAGTGAAATTGTGTGTGTCTGGGTGTGTACATTTCACTACCGAACTACTCTGTCAATTTTCAGTCTACAGACTCCAGATTTGACATAAGGGTATTGAGATTTGCAGAAATTTGGCTGTCAAGAGGTCAAAGTTCAAACATTTTAATTTTACTTCAGCCGAAAATAATAAATGTTAAGGGGTCAAAATTAAGGTCAAAGTAAAAAAATATTTTTATCTCTGCGGTCTCTACCAAATTACTCAGCCAATTTTTAGTCTAAACGTTTGAAGTTTTACATAAAGTGTATTCAGACATAGGGCAAGCTTTGTAATCGGTTTTTGGCCAAAAGTTTGGCTGTCAAGGGATCTAAGTTCAAAAGATTTGACCTCTACGGTCTCTAGCAAACTATTAAGCCAATTTTGAGTCTAAAGATTTGAAATTTGACATAAAAGGTATTCAGCTATGTATCAAGTTTTTGTCTAGTTGTTGGGCAAAAATTTTGCTGCTAAGAGGTCGAAGTTGAAAGAATTGACCTTTGCAGATTCTCCCAAACTCCTCTGCCAATTCTGAGTCTAAACGCTTGAAATTTTAGATGTAGGTTACCTGAACACAAGTCAAACTTTTTAATATATATATATATATATATATATATATATATATATATATATATATATATATGAGCAAACAGTTAATGAAACATGTTAAAAAACACTTTGAAATGAGTTAAAAACATATTTAATCTGAAAAGGAAACACTAGATAAGTGAATAGTCCACTTATCTAGTGTTTCCTTTTCAGATTAAATATGTTTTTAACTCATTTCAAAGTGTTTTTTCACATGTTTTATTGACTGTTTGCTCATATTATAAGCTCTATTTCCTATTTGGTTTTATCAAGCTTTTACATCTGGCTGAGATAACTTTATAAATATTAATTCTTTAATATTTATAATATACTTTAATTTTATATATATATATATATATATATATATATATATATATATATATATATATATATAAAAAGTTATGAACAGTACATAGGAACCGAGTAAACCGGGCTGAACTGCTAGTATATATATATATATATATATATATATATATATATATATATATATATATATATATATATATTATGCATTGTTGGGAGAAATGCATACCTTTCAATAGTTGTAGTTTTTCCAACTTTTCAGGGATCCATTTTTCTCAGATTTCATTTCGTTTAATAAAGAAATAGAAAGAACGAATTCTAGAATCATCATATTGCATAACTTATCACAAAATGCGTAATAATGCGAACCGTTATTGCTGAAAGAGACACATGTGTTGCAACTAATGCAGGTAATAATTAACAAATAATCCAGTTCCACCTCCCCCCCTCCACCCTTAAATCAAACACGGCTTTTGGAGATGTAATCAAAATGAATCCTATAACACGATAATGCTCCCCCTCCTCCCAAAGTTGACATTATTTGAAACGTGAATAGCTTAAGCAAGTAAATATCCTTGCTAAGCAAAATTAATTGGAAATCCTATTGAATAATACAAGATTTATAGTTCAGCAGTTGAACACAAAATTCTTTCTTTTTTTTTTTTTTTTTGGACTAGGTTGTCATCACTTATCAAGGCTGAAAGGCCACTCTAGGACAAGGGATAAATGGGAGTCAAGTGGACGGTCAGACAACACCGTGCCGATTTGTAATGATCGTAGTAATTAGATAGAATTTGATTATTTAAGAAGGCGGCTCAACATGGATTTATTTACATTAAACTTGAAAACGACTGCATTCAGTTACCTGCCGAAAACTCTTTTTGATCTCCAGGACTTGTACAGATTAGCTACCCAACGAAAACATTTTTTCATCTCCAGGACTTGTACAGATTAGCTACCCAACGAAAACTCTTTTTGCATCTCCAGGACTTGTACAGATTAGCTATCCAACGAAAACATTTTTTCATCTCCAGGACTTGTACAGATTAGCTACCCAACGAAAACTCTTTCTCATCTCCAGGACTTGTACAGATTAGCTACCCACTGAAAACATTTTTTCATCTCCAGGACTTGTACAGATTAGCTACCCACTGAAAACATTTTTTCATCTCCAGGACTTGTACAGATTAGCTACCCAACGAAAACTCTTTTTCACCTCCAGGACTTGTACAGATTAGCTACCCACTGAAAACATTTTTTCATCTCCAGGACTTGTACAGATTAGCTACCCAACGAAAACTCTTTTTTCATCTCCAGGACTTGTACAGATTAGCTACCCAACGAAAACATTTTTTCATCTCCAGGACTTGTACAGATTAGCTACCCAACGAAAACTCTTTTTCACCTCCAGGACTTGTACAGATTAGCTACCCACTGAAAACATTTTTTCATCTCCAGGACTTGTACAGATTAGCTACCCAACGAAAACTCTTTTTTCATCTCCAGGACTTGTACAGATTAGCTACCCACTGAAAAGGAGTGGTTGGTTACTTTTAATGCATCTAAAACCAAGCTTCTCTCTTTACATCATCAATGTTCTGATCCCCATCTGGCATCAGTTGAAATGAATGGCTCTCATCTTGAGGAGGCCTCAAGTTTTGACAAGCTTCTGGGCTTGACCTTTACTCCTGATCTTAAATGGCACAGGTACATCAAATCTGTTTCCAAGGCCGCTGGAAAAATGGTGGGAGCCTTCTATCAATCCAGTAGATATCTCACTGCTGATGCAATTCTCTATCTATATAAGAGCCACGTACGTCCAAGGATGGAGTACTGCTGCCACATCTGGGCAGGAGCTGCTAGAAAGGACTTGTCCTGCCTTGTAGAGTTCAAAATAGACTTCGTAGTCTTGTAGGAGATATCCTTTTCTCTTCCTTGCAACCTCTATCGTACAGCAGAGATGTTACGAGTTTGTCTCTGCTGTATCGTTATTTTCATGGAAAGTGTTTGACTGAGCTTCAGTCTATGGTTCCCCCTCGCCAAACATTCACAAAAAACACTCGTCTAGTTGAAAGCACTATCAATAATTCCCCCCACTCGTTATCGGTTGGACCGTTTTTTTTTTCAAATTTCACATGAAGATACTTGATGTATCTGGGAGTATTCTTACATAGGTTTCGCATCTGAATGCGTCTGATAAGTATTGGAAATCTATAATCAAATAAATCTAATAAAAGAAAGCAGTTCGATTTTCACCAGTGTTAACACTTTTATACAACCCAACATCACAAGTGGATTTCAGAATTTTTATCACCACACAAGCAGAAAGGCCCAAACTATAAAATCAATTGTAGATTCTTTTATAAACAGGAGCGCGTTCGAAATGAATGTTTCTATTTAGAGTACGATTGAATTGTGATACTTAATTCTTGCATTTTAAACTTTAAGTGAAGCCATTACACTGGACAATTTTTTTTTTTTCTGAATGTTGTTTACATTTCTAAAACAGATTTAGGATATTTTGCACTGCTGAACCAGCACAGGTTTTTATGCTCAGATGATTTGAAAAAAAAAAAAAAAGATCTTGTGACAATATCGATTGTATTTTGTGGCCTTATCATCTGATTTTTGTCAACACATATATTGATTACCTGATAGAAACATCGATTACTGTAAACTGAATGGTAGGCATCGATAAAAGTGCACGTAAATTTCATGTTGTTTCACCATTGTTCAAACATCAGGGCTTGAACTTCATTTCTTTGAACACCTGGAATTCTCATCAGCAGGGAAGTCTCTCTTCAGATTCCGGCATTGCTCAGGCATTATGACTGCATCCCAACAACCCTGATACCTGGTCTCCATCTCTTTCAGGTCCAGATAGAATATCTTCTTTTGCTCGTCACTCATGGAATCTAGGTTCTCAGGAAACCAATTCATATGAGAAAATAGGTAGTGCCTCTTAATGTTGCAGTCCAGCTTTCTGAAAACCGTCAACATGTTGTTGATTTGGTTTGGTTGTTTTTGTTTTACGGCATATCAACCCTTTTCGGGTTATTTAATGCCGAATCCAAAGATTTTGAAGAAAACATTTTTAATAGAATATATTTGTTGTTTTCAAGTCGGTTTCTATTTAACCCAAAGTTCGGACCCTAACAGGTACTACCACTCCGGGTCAGAGTGGACCTGGGAGCAATGGCAATTAAAGGATGGCTCCACACTCCCCAAAGCCCGCAAGCTGGGGACCTCACCATTGGATATAGTTTAAGTCATATCAAGGGCCATATAATGATAGATAGATAGATAGAACACACACACACACACACACACACACACACAAAGTTCTGTTCATATAATGATAGGTTGGTTGGTTGTTTTTGTTTCAGGTTATTTAATGCCGAATCCAAAGATTTTGAAGAAAACATTTTTAATAGAATATATTTGTTGTTTTCAAGTCGGTTTCTATTTAACCCATAGTTCGGACCCTAACAGGTACTACCACTCCGAGTCAGAGTGGACCTGGGAGCAATGGCAATTAAAGGATGGCTCCACACTCCCCAAAGCCTGCAAGCTGGGGACCTCACCATCGGATATAGTTTAAGTCATATCAAGGACCATATAATGATAGATAGATAGATAGATAGATAGAACACACACACACACACACACACAAAGTTCTGTTCATATAATGATAGGTTGGTTGTTTTTGTTTTATGGCATATAAACCCTTTTCAGGTTATTTAATGTCGAATCCAAAGATTTGTAAGAAAAATGTTTTTAATAGAATATATTTGTTGTTTTCAAGTCGGTTTCTATTTAACCCAGGACCACAACATGTTGTTGACAAGTTAGGTATAGTTTCTAGCTTTATTGTTGCCAAGAAAGTCATAGGCTACAGTAACAAATGCTTTCCACACTTCCAGTTCTGCTTCATTCATTGAGTTTTTGAATTTTGTATCCCTGATGAGCTGCTGAATCTGAAGGTCGTCAAAAATGCCAACTTCCAACTTCTCCACGGTCAATTCTGGAAAAGCTTCGCACAAGTAAGTGAATCAGTACCATCTTTGTCCATACCTTGGTGAACTTGTTTAAGCCGAGTTTGATGTGCAGCTGTGGGAAGAGTATTCTCTCTCTGTCCACTAGAGGGTTGTTGATGATGTTCCTTTCTTTCCTCCCGCACAAGCCAGTCCTTCTTTGTGTATGCTGAGTACATATTTTTGGAAGATTTCAAGGTGTTATGACTTCAAACTGAACCATTTTTGATATAATCATCCAGAACTATCAGACCTGAATACTTCTTGTCATTAAAATAATAATTTCCAATCAAAACAGGGCAGTTTACAAACTTCTAAAATGCTCCACAAATGTATACATGTGAACAAAAACGTAAATAACGGCTGTACAACTCATAGTCTCTACTGATCTAAATTATGACAACAGGACCATTGCCAGCACCCTCAAAATGCATCACTGGCTTGCCACAAATAACAGACGTGCCCAGGGTGATGAAAACAAAACTTCCGGCCACGGTTATGGTCTTTGGTGTGGTTTCAAATGAGGGCCACATCATGCCATTTCACATCTTCAAAGTCGGCTTGAAAGTCAACATCAAAGTGTACATGGATGTGCTTAAGAGTGTGCTGATCACCTGATGCAGTCAGGTGGCCGCTGGCAGACCCCGAGTGTGATAGTAGGACTAGACACCGGTTCACAAGTCCAAAGAGACCCAGGCTTGTCTTTAGAAGGAGTGTTACAATTTTGTATCCTTCTTTAACTGACCCCCCTCCCCCCAACCTGAATCCACTGGATTACTTAATTTGGTTACACATCAAGAACATCACCAACATGACTTCCCACAACACCAAAGCCAACCTGATGGCCGCCATCCACCGAGTATTCGCCAAGCTCCCACTGGCGCTTGTGGAAAAGGCCTGCTCCCAGTTCCGGACCCGTATCGAGGTGGTGATTGATGCTGACGGTGGCCACATTGAATAGATGTCAGCTCTACTACATAATCAAGTTATCTAAATTAATTTTTTTCAATAAACGTTTTCAAAGCAAACTGTAGTGTTCTTTACTCATTTATTTTCACGCCTGTGGAACTCTCTTCCGTTTGCCTGTTTCCCACCTGAATACAACTTGGATCTCTTCAAGTCCAACATAAACAAATTCCTGATGAACTGTCCCCTTAAGTAAGCCACTTTATCAAATCTCCAATACTAACGATTACTGCGATACTATCCCATTGATTACTGTACACGCAATCACCCTTATCCCCAAGTGGCTTCTGGGCCTTGATCAGTGGTGACTACCCTGTAAAAAAAAAAAAAAAATTTATTGCGGATTATTATCCTCATCTTTTCGTTCTTGTTTCACAACGTTTCGGGCAACTATTCCTCTGGCCTTCATCAGGTGGTTACTGCGGCGGGATAGGAACTCCAAATTTTCTAACTGCATCCTCAGAAATGACTGCCTTCCATAGTTGTTGTCGTCTTGCCAGTAATTGCTGAGGATGCAGTTCGCACAATGAAGTACCCTTGTGACTAACTTTTCTGCTGTGTGAGGCAGTTAAACTGCCTATCATAAACGATTCATTAGTTGAGTTAAGTTGTCTTATGGCATATCAACCCTTTTGCTGATTATTTAATGCCGACAAAACAATACCTCTTGTATTATTCATTGGTTGTTTTACCGTATTTTAACCATTTTAAGGTGATTCAATGCTGAAGTATCCATTATATACAATTAAACAGAAACATTAATTGGAATGTTCATTGAGATGAGTATTTTTTATTTTATTGCAGACTACCTATATAAAAGCCAAGTACGCCCAAGGATGGAATACTGCTGCCATATCTGGGCAGGAGCTGCTAAAAACAGCCTATCATGCCTTGACAGAGTACAAAATAGACTTCGTGGCTTAGTGGGGGATGCCCTTTTCTCTGCCCTGCAACCTCTCTCCCATAGAAGAGACATTGCGAGCCTATCTTTGTTTTATCATTATTTCCATGGCAGGTGCTCGTCTGAGCTCCAATCTCTAGTCCCCCCCTTGCAAATCTTTTCCGAAAAACACTCGTCTAGCTGAAACCACTGTCAAAAATTTTCCCCGCTCTTTATCTATGCCTAAATCAAAACGTAGATTCCATGAACAAAGCTTCTTTCTTAGAACTGCACGCCTGTGGAACGCTGTTCCGTCTGCTTGCTTCCCACCTGACTACAACCTGGATGTCTTCAAGTCCAACGTAAACAAATTCCTGATGAACCGCCCCCTTAAGTAGACATTTTTATTAAACCCCCACACTAACGTACTGTACATGCAATAACCCTTATCCCTGAGTCGCTTCTGGGCCTTGATAAGTGGTCATCAGCTTGTAAAAAAAAAAAAAAATTATACTCATCTTTTAATTGTTGTTTTCACGCCGTTTCGACCAACTATTCCTCTGGCCTTTGTTAGATGGTTACCGGAAATCTCTATGGTTCCAGGTGAGCATTGTTTGAAGATGGTGATGTCAATCCTACCTAAAGCCTGCCAGAGGATTAGTTGGCCAAAACATGGTAAAACAACAACAACTATGGAAGGCAGTAATTGCTGATGGTGCAGTTGAGAGATTCTGAGTTCCTATCCTGTCGCGACGATAAGGATAATAGTCCGCAATAAATAAATGAATAAATAATACAAATTACTCATCTCAATAATGAGTTGCAATTAATTAAATAATACAAGCTGCAGTGTTTTCTTTAGCGCAACACTTATCGTTTCACTCTATACAAACTATCAATTGTCATCTAAATAATTCCGAAACATTTATGGTTCTAAATATTTTGTCGATGTATAATTTATCTGTTTATTTAACTTTGATTCCAATCCCCTCATTTCCTAACTGCACGGACGTTACGTGAATGATTTAATCAATGCTCTTATTATCCACTGATGGACAGCAGACTACGCATGTCGCCTGTAGGCTTATTGTTCAATGTTCAATTAACATAGGGAACTAACTTGCACCAGGTGCATCCAGTAGGAATTCCGTTGCATAAGGTCAAAAGACCATCAAGTACTGCACAGAGATATTACCATTGGAAGATTAATTGTTCAAGCTGTATTAGAATATTTGATCTAAACGTACAATTGTGTGATAGAATCACGTGTATGTATATGTTTGTACACTATGCATTCAAAACGATATATCCATGCTCAGCTGAATCTCTAACACAGTGTTTCTCAACCGTAGACGCATGGCCCCCTCAGAGGAGCACGGGCCTTCGATGGAGAGCCATAAGAGGACACTGA
Source organism: Euprymna scolopes (assembly GCF_053919585.1). Classification (NCBI taxonomy): domain Eukaryota; kingdom Metazoa; phylum Mollusca; class Cephalopoda; order Sepiida; family Sepiolidae; genus Euprymna; species Euprymna scolopes. Next base: position 100,678,580 of record NC_136510.1, on the reverse strand, counting down.
AAAAATGTAATTCGAAATGCAGGAACTTGTCTTTTATAAATAAGCTAAAAAAAAATAAAAAAACAAACCTCTAGTAGCGAAAAAAGGTCATTTATAATATTTCTATGCAATGAAACCTCTAGATACGAAATTAACTGATTCCAGCTTGGCTTTCGTATCCTGAAATTTTCGTATCCTAAAATTTTTGTATTCTGAAATTTTCGTATCCTAAAATTTTCGTATTCTGAAATTTTCGTATCCTAAAATTTTCGTATTCTGAAATTTTCATATCCTAAAATTTTCTTATTCTGAAATTTTCGTATCCTAAAATTTTTGTATTCTGAAATTTTCGTATCCTAAAATTTTTGTATCCTAAAATTTTCATATCCTAAAATTTTCGTATCCTAAAATTTTCGTATCCTAAAATTTTCGATTCCTAAAATTGTCGTATACTAAAATTTTCGTATCCTGAAGGGTATTTTACACGCCAATCGCCTAATCCGTTCTAAGCCCATGAAAATTTTATAAGAAGGGCAAAATCAGAATGAAATAAAAGCTAAATAAACAACATTGCCTTTTTTGTTGTTGTTGCAGGGGGCCACAGGTGTTGAGATAATCGACAAGGGAGTCACGCGTCATCAAAGGCTGAAAAACATTGCTCTAACACGAGAAACTTAACAAAAGAACAGATACAAGGTATCCTCAAAAAGGCAACATAATTCGATATATATATATAACACCTACTTTATTCATAAGTATATATTTATATGGTGGATAAATGCTTAGCATTTTGCATTAAAAAGGATCCCTATCAACTTGCCTCCCTACGATGGCAGAGTTAGACACAAGGTCATTTTTAAGGTGCATGCGTGTGAGGTTAGTGATTGCATAACGCTTGTTTCACGATTACATGCATAGTCACCCATACAAGGAGTATCCATTGTCTCGCAAGATTCAATGGAGATCATGACTTATTAAATAGATAAATTTTATGAAGATTAATGGAATGATGTAGAAATCAATAAAATGCTTTATTATTCAGATAATAAATAATTCAAATTTGAATAATTATATAACACTAGCAAGCCGGCCGACATTGCCCGGTCACAAAATACACTTACATATTATATTTTGATTCATGCAGATTTCTTATTTCTTATTACAGAGCCAATTATCTATTGATTATTATATTGTACCCAATATATAGTAGTGATTTCAAAAGTTATAAAAAAATTGACTTGTGTGTGCCATTAGCTAATATCGAAACCAAAATATATAGCTCTCCAGTCTTACCTGTTAGCGGATGACCTAAATCTTTATGTATACAAAAACTGCAAAAAATAATGTTGTTTAAATTTTTTAACTTTTAATTAGCACATAGGCCAGAAAAAATTGGTATAGTCGACTTATGCCAGACCAAAGTCAATGTTTGTTTTTTTTAAATTGTGACCCATTAGCAATTATTTTACCAAATAAAAACCAAATCGAGAGTGTGTTACGGATTCAGATACCCTATATATAAAATTTCAACTCAGTAGAATAAATATTCAGAGAGGAGTTTAGTAGAGACTTTTCACACACACTGACAAGGTCACTTATTGTTATAGCTTGCAATAAGTCACAAAGAAAACAGAACAATGGAATAGAGTTTAAACAATGTATTACTAGAACAACAACGTAAAAAGGTTACAACTGAAAAAAGTAGAAAACGTCACCGAGCAGGCGAGGGTCGCTCTGGTGTTTAATCCACACCTGGGATCAAAAGGTCTATGGTTTATATAATGGATAGAACAGTCCATTTGGAGGGTGATTCCCCACAACACTTATATATATATATATATATATATATATATATATATATATATATATTTCAGTATGCTAGAACGCTTTCGTTTTAAATTCCATGCAATTATGCCAAATGTAGAAACTATGCATAAAAAGAATGAAACGTCATAGTTAAATGAAACGAATCATCCAATAAGAAACCATAAAAAATAAATAAGTAATTTATTAACAGTCGTTTTTCAAAGGAACATGCAAATTAGTTAACCTTCTGGTAGTCGCTCGCATATCCATAACTGAGTGTATTAAGAAGTTCGTTTAAAAAATTCTTAAATAGGAAAAGTAATCTTTTAATGTCAATGTGAGAGCAAGGAAAAAAACGCAACTTTATAGGTATAAAGATAAGTATTGAAGCGGCAATTAAAACAGGATTTTATCTAAAAAAAAAAAAAAAAGAAAGAAAATGTACGAGAAAACATTTCCTTCAGATGTGTCTTGTCAGATTCGGAAATTTGTATGGGATTTCATACGGGACTCTTTGGTTAATCCACAAAGGTAGCTTGTTCTCGTTCTATCAGCTACGACTGGATAGACGTCATAAATAACACTTAATTGTATTCTACTATTGACTGTATAAAAATTGAACCTACAACCTCCACAAGAATTTCATTTAGAATTGATTATTACTCAGCACCATGGCTGACGGAAGAGAACAAACTACACCTGACATTAAATAAACGGGCCCATTCGAAATCCTATCCAGATTCCCAAGTTTAGCCTAAATAACCTTTCCCACAGAAGAGAAGTTGCGAGCCTGTCTCTGCTTTATCGCTATTTTCATAGCAAGTGCTCGTCTGACCTCCAATCTATGGTACCCCCTGGCCTGACTTTCATGAAAAGCATTCGTTTAGCTAAAACTTATTTATCGCTGACATTAGGAGGCAACTAGAGTGACCCCCTCTGGTTTCTATAAATACCATAAACACGAGCACAGACATTTGCATTTTGTAAGAACTGCACCTCCAGCCATCACAGTCCAGTTTCAACGATCCTGGCTCAAGTCGCAGAAAATGAATAACCACTCCTGATTCTAATGTTGGAGACCAACTACTTGTGAGCCCGATATTACCGCCGGGCCATCCTTAATTGTTGTCTCCCAGCGGCACGTTTGTGCTAGCCAGGCAGAAAGCAGAAAAAAGCACCTTGTGAATGAGCTCTCCTTCTGTGTTAATAATTTTTAGCTGTTTATCCATAGTCAATAATTTACGTAACTCACATACGATAATGCAGTAAATAATCAAAAGTTATTTCGTTTTAGGGGGTGGGGGTGTTCAACGTAGCTGTTTTGGCTTTGTGTCATATTTCCACCAGGAAACGCCAGTAGACGGGTCCTGCTAGTTTATGGATGCATATATACGTAAGTTGCATGTTCAAATCATCGGAGACGTCATTGAAGAAGGACGGGTGGTAGGAGATGTAGGTTTGTCTTCGGTGGAGAGTTTATACTTTCTGAATGCTTGTTTAAGGCGATGTAAAACCTGGATATGGTAGGCATCGTCACAACATCCTCTGGTAAATATATTATTCCTTAATTGGAATTCATTTTTGAGATGAGCATTATATATATTAATTTATTTTTATTTCGGACTATTATTCTCATCTTTATTAGTTGTTGTTTTCATCTTTATTGGTTTGTTTTTCAGGACGTTTCGTGACGAAGGCCAGAGGAATAGTTGGCCGAAACGTCGCGAAAAACAAACCAATAAAGATGAAAACAACAACTAATAAAGATGAGAATAATAGTCCGAAATAAAAATAAACTAATATCCTCTGGTAAGTTGTTCCACGGAGTAGAAACACAGACAGAGAACGTTGCTTTTTTTTTCTATTGAGATGAAAATAATCATAGTCAATGTTTTGCTTATTTACAAAAGGTATATTTTAATTGTTGTTGATGTTGCTTTATGCCAGAATTAGGTTTTCACGCATGTTCTACTGCTTGTGTGATGGGTGATTGTCTAATAACACTGGTTTTCAAAGAAATTGAGGCAAGCACAAAAATACCCGTTTTTACCTAATTTAGGGATGCTGAATTCAAAATTGAAATCCGTTTTTACCCATCACCTCTAGCTTTTTAGATATGCATGGTGATAATGTGCATTTTGTGCATATACGGTACATAAAGGCGTATAAGAATTCAGGGTTAATTAATTTATTTATTTTTTTACATGGGGGTCACCACTTATCAAGGCCCGAAGGCCACTCAGGGATAAGGGTTATTGCGTGTACCGTAATAAATGAGATAGTATTGTAGTAATCATTAGTATTGGGGGTTTTGATAGAGTGTCTTACTTAAGGGGGCAGTTTGTCAGGAGTTTGTTTATGTTGGACTTGAAGACGTGCAAGTTGTAGTCAGGTGGGAAACAGGCAAGCGGCAGAGAGTTCCACTGGCGTGCAGTTCTAAGAAAGAAGCTTTGCTCATGGAATCTACGTTTGGATTTAGGCATAGATAAAGAATGGGGAAAATTATTGACAGTAGTTTCAGTCAGACAGGTGTTTCTCGTGAAAGATTGGCGAGGGGGGACGAGGGATTGGAGCTCAGACCAGCACCTGCCATAGAAATAGCGATAAAACAAAGACAGGCTTGCAACGTCTCTTCTGTGGGAGAGATGTTGCAGGGAAGAGAAAAGGGCATCCCCCACTAAGCCACAAAGTCTATTTTGTACTCTGTCAAGGCAGGATAGGCTGTTTTTATCCCACCATTTTCCCAGCGTCCCTGGCAACAGATTTGATGTACGTGTTCCATTTTAGATCAGGAGTAAAGGTCAAACCCAGAAGTTTGTCAAAACATGGAGCCTCTCCAAGATGAGAGCCATCCATTTCAATTGATGCCAGATGGGGATCAGAGCGTTGATGATGTAAAGATAGAAGCTTGGTTTTGGATGCATTAAAAGTGACCAGCCACCTCTTCCCCCATTGTACCATGTGCTCAAGATCCGAGGAGAGAGAATTAGAGAGAACTTTGTCATTTATGGCCTTTGATGTGTTGCCATAGATGGTCGTGTCATCAGCATAGATGTCAACGAATGATTTAAGTATGTGTTTTGGGAGATCATTGATGTAGACCAGGAAGAGAGTTGGACCCAGGATGGACCCCTGAGGGACTCCAGCATTAGTACTGTGGGCCTCTGATTTCTGCCCATCAACCACTACTCTTATGAACCTATTAGAGAGAAATGATTTAATGATTGAGAAAACATTTCCAGTAATACCGTAGCTGGAAATCTTGTGAAGTAGGCCCTTATGCCATACCTTATCGAAGGCCTTTGATATGTCAAGAGCAATTGCCCTGGAAAGGAAACCTTTGTCAAGAGATTCACTAATCCTGTGAGACTTCTGGCTTATTTTTAATTGTTATGCACTAAATGTAAGTTGTAGCATTACATATATATATATATATATATATTGTAATATATCAAGACGGGTTATGGCAGTTTCAGTAGTTCTCTGGCAGTCATTGCAAGAGGTTGTCTCGCAGGCGGCACAGGAGGTTGGTGTCCCTCAATTATCGTATTATATATTTTTTGGGTTGCTCAAATGCACATTTTCTTGCCTTTTATATGATTTAGTTTTACTTTGTTATAGTTTCAGATTTTTCAATGGCTTCAAGCACGTGAAGATGTCGAGGATGCCTCAACAAGGCCAATTCTTTCTGCTACGTGTGTGGGAACTTCATAACAGTTGCACAGCAATGAACCATCACTTCACTCCTTAGAACCGCCTGCTTTCAGTATTTTGACTGTAAAATTGGTGATCAGGGCCAGTCTTGGGCTCTACACATCTGTTGTAAACCCTTCTACTTGGAGCAGTGAGTGATGAGCATGGAGAAAGATTCCACCAAAACAGGAAAAATTCCACCAAAAAGATGGAGAGCAACTATTAAGGCAAATGGACCCCGGCATGATGAGAGGTTTCTGCTGGATGCTCTTGTGTGACATCCCGGAGGCAAAATACACCAGATATTCTAAGAAAACACACTTTTGACTGTCTGTGGTACTTTGATTTGTGTAATTGTGTCATCCAAGTTTATTTATTCAATTAGTGTTCTTTATCTATCCTGATTTATTTGTTATAAGTTGCTGAAACTTTTGAAATATTCACATATATTTTATGTTTATACTAAAATAACACTATTTAAAAGCCAGAAACCTAGAGGTGATAAAGCAACACTATTTATAAATTTGAATTCAGCACACTCAAATTAACAAAAACAACTATCACCTATCTCCATTCTTCCCTCAGACCAAAAATGTATTTTTGTAAACCAGTGTAATAGCAATGTAAGGCAATGGCGGACACACTAGAAAACGAGCTACAGTCGGTTGCGCAATGCGGCCGTAAGTAGATGGTAACATTCAATGCTAAAAAAAACTAAGATTCTTTCCCATAACAACTACAAAAAAAAGTTCTCAAACACCGATAGCCATAAAAAAATTTTATAATGAAAAGACATGGCACCCCTCTAACAGCAAAGAAAGCTAAAAATGAAAAAGAGTTTGACAAAAACAAACTTATCTCTCCATATATATATATATATATATATATATATATATATATATATACATATATATATATATATATATATATATATATATATATATATATATATATATATATATATATGTGTGTGTGTGTGTGTGTGTGTGTGTTCAATGTTGCGGAGGACAGATCAACTACTTTAATCGGGTTTTCTACAGTTTTGGGTCAGAGGCGGAGCGTCATCAAATGGTCATCACGTTTACATGACCTGATACCAATGGATTAGGGGGGGGGAGGAGAAGAAGGTCTATGAAAAGAAATCAAAAACTGTAGATTAATAAAGAAAGTGATGAAAATCGGAATTCATGCGGCACTGTATGCCACAGTGTTAAAGGAGGACATTTTGGATCATCTCATAGATTAAACAATTTATGTTAAATTCTTGAAGCATGGTAACGGCTTTAATATACTTACAGGTATAACCAATTTATCGCAGTTGTTATGTTAAATATTTTAATAAATATTCTACGTGATAACTGTAAACTTACTAAAAAAAAAATACAGCAGAAATTATAATTTCGAATTTTGGAATGGCAAATCAAAAAAAAAATCTTCTTCATCCGTAACCATAAACGAACATAGAATATCCCCATTCTGAATTTTTCAGATGAGGAATAATAATCGATATAATATTCTGTTGTTCCCTTAGTATGTACGTTACGCTTTAAAAAAAAAAGGCAAAATACACTTTTGGAAGCCAAACCGCTCCCCAAAAACGCCAAATTCTTGGTACAACAAAATGGAAGGAGAAATTTCAGAGGAAACATAATTAAATTTAAATCAAAAAGAACAAAGAAACAAAAAAAAAAAACGGGCAGGTGGAATTGTTAAAATTTTCCTTAAGGCCTTATCGTCTGACCCTCTAAGAGGAAACGTCAGAATGATAAATTAAAAGCTAAGAATCGAATGAGGAAAGAGGGAAATTGGTTTCAGTTGGAAAACCAGTGAGAGAATATATATATATATATATATATATATATATATATATATATATATATATATATATATATATATATATAATTCTCACTATTCAGGTGGTTTTAAATCAGTAAATATTTCCAACTGATGTTTCAAAATCTTTTGTCTACACAGGCTAGGTCGAGAGTTATTAATGACTAACGCCTCAATGATATTGAGATGATAGTTCGACCTAGCACTGTATAAAATAGAAAACCAACCATCGGAATATTGGTCAGAACACCTATTTATACTAATCAGGTGATTACCGATGGCGGACTCATGAGCTTGGGAGTGCCCGGATGTTCTCGAAACCTGGTGTAATCGAATATCCCGAGGGATGTGTTGGGATATTCTCATTTCCAATCTTTGGGATGTCTTGCCAACGTAGTCAGCTCCACACTGACAAACAAATTTATAAACAACAGAATTCTTTTGAATGGTTGGCAAAACATCTTTACGAAAAGAAGAGAAAAAGGTTCGAGTTGTGTAAACTACTCTAAGCATAGTAGCTGGAAAACAACGCTGAGTAGCAGAAGAAATCCTTTCAACAATATGAAGGCCATCAGGACCTAACCATGGTAATTTTAAATAAATAGGACAACGTGATGGACTAATACGTTTAACACTATTAAATGTAGCAATTTTACGTTCAATAGTAGTTTTTATTATATTTATGGGATATCCATTGTTGAGAAAAATATTTGTGATTTCACCAAGTTCCGCATCAAGACGGTTTGGTGAACAAATCATGAGTGCACGATGTGTAAGCTCATGAGTCCGCCATCGGTAATCACCTGATTAATATAAATAGGTGTTCTGACCAATATTCCGATGGTTGGTTTTCTGTTTTATACAGTGCTAGGTCGAACTATCATCTCAATATCATTGAGGCGTTAGTCATTAATAACTCTCGACCTAGATAATAAAATACAGAATAAAATACAAAATAAAATACCGATCACGTAAAAAAGAACAAAAATAAAAGAAATCTAACAAGTCCAACAATATGCTAATCACCTAAAACACGCTATACATCTAAATCCACCCCTCCTTAAATTTGCTGCGAGACTCCACACAGCCATTTAATCCATTCCTTTCTTTCCACCCGGCATGCTCTGAATAGAACTGTAACATCCGCCATCTGAAAAGGGGAATCTTTCCCGAAATATAATGGGCATTGTCACAGACACAACAAGTAAGACATTTATACTTAATACAATTGAATAAATATATGTATATATAGACATATATGTTTGTACTTATTTATTCGTAAATCGCCACTTGTTTTCGTCTTCTCTCATCAACACCGACTATATTTCATTCCTCGCATTGTGATAGCCTTCTAAATCTCTACTATATATATATATATATATATATATATATATATATATATATATATATATATATATATATATATATAATATAAAGCTGAATGTGTGTGTGTGTGTGTGTGTGGTCACGAATAGGCTCCTATACGGTCGACTATTTTAAAAAATTGATTACATATAATGATAGAAGATGTATCGAGACACAGGAATGGGTATGTTTGGCAGAATGGTGGTTCAATAAAGTTGTGGGGTCTGCGTTCGCGCTTGGTTCACAAAGTATGGAAAAAAAACGTTTACAAGTGTTTTTGATATAGATGTACATAAGAATACTTTGATAAGTATGTTTTAACTTAAATAGGGATGGTATAATAAAATTGTGGGGTCTGAGTTAGCGCCTGGCCTCCAGAGAATGGAAATAGGTACAAACTTTAATAAAGACTTTTCATATCTACCTGCATAAGTATACTTTGATAATTATGTTTCAGTTTGAAGAAATATGGTATACTAAAATTATGGGGGTGTTCGTTCGCACCTGACCTCCATAGAATGGAAATATGGCACAAAGTTTAACAAGGTTTTTTAATATAGATCCACAAAATATTGTGATAAGTGTTTCAGTGTGAACAGGTATGGTATAATAAATTATGGGGTGTATCTATTTTATTTTTACTTTCATCATATTTTGCTTTGGTTTTGATACTCCCAAATTCAACCCAAATTTACAACGCTTCCTTTTCATAACCCATCATACTTTAATAAATCAGAGTCCATTCTCTGTAGGCTGTTTTAGAACCCAGGTATTTTTGCTAGTTATATATATATATATATATATATATATATATATATATATATATATATATATATATATATATACTAGTTGGCTGCGTGGCGTTGTTTGGTTGTACAATAAACATAATATTTTAATTTATGCGGATGCATGTTTTATTATGGATACAATCCTCTATTAATTATTATATATTATGGGGAATATGCCTAGTGAACTAATCCGCAAATAAATAAATAATACTGATGATAATATCGTTCATCAAATTCCGTCTGCTTTTGTTTACAATATCACGTCAGATGCTATGTGGGCTTGACGATAAGTGCCCTGGAAAAGGCACTTCTCATTAATGTTTAGTTTTAAATGTGCAAATCGAGAAATGATTTGCGGCGATTTTAAATGGTATCTCTTCTTTTATCGTAAATTGAACCCATTATTAAGAAAAAAATTAAATCAAAATGATGAGGTACACCCAGGCTTGAACAATGGACCATTCAATCTGTTGTCGAATGCTCTACCACTGAGCTATATATCCAGATGACAATAAATCTGTTTGCTTTTTTTTTAAGAAAAAATAATTTGCTGAATTTTTAATATTTCCCTTGGTCGGTGTAACGGAAAATATTCCCCTGTAAAAATTATTCTTTTTTATTTATAAGGGAGAAAGGCTAATTTTAAGATCGGATTTTTTCGATTTTCGATACTTATCGGATGGATTTATGTACAAAATATATCTAAGAACACTGCCAGACATATAAATAATCTTTGTGTGAAATTCGAAAAAGATCGGCTTTTCGAGATCATTCATCATCAAGCCCAAATAGCAGCTGACGTGATACTGTAAACAAACACTGACGGAATTTGATGAACAACATTATGATTTTTTTTTTATGTATTTATTTTTTTATTTTTTTTTTGCAAATTATTCCACCGAGCAAATTATCCCTCATAATATATAATTATCATTCGAGGATTGCTTCTATAATAATTCATATGCAATCTGCATAAATTAAAATATCGTGTTTAAGCGTATTGTACGAACAGGCAACGCCCGGCTGTCAACTAGTTAGCTATACAACGAACAACGTTTATTAAATTTAGTTTTATGAATAATAAAAAAAAAATAATAAATAAAGGGATTGTAGTCGCGGGCTACCAAAATTTTTATTTTTATTGGCTAGTGGACTGAAATTGAAATTGTTTGTTATTTGTTTTTTTTTTTTTTTGTTTGTTTTTTTTTTGTAATTTAAAAAGAAAATGAAATCGATTAAAACAAAAGGAGAAAAACAATTTGCTGCTGACTTATATCTCATCGCTGTTGACCAAAGACAATGGTGCCATGAATTGGTGCCAAATTCTTTTCTTTTATTTGAAAAAAAAAAAAAAAATCATTTCAACAGCTTCTGCCATTCAAAGATAAATAAATAACATCCGTCCTCCCGACACGATTCTACCCCCTTCGCAAATAAAAATTTAAAAAAAAAAAAATCATTAAATCTCTGAACCACCAACCCAACACAACCCACCTCCAGAAATAATAAGAGGAAAGAAATTTTTAAAAATATATAAAACGTTAGTGTGGAAAACCTCTTCAAAACACAGTTTCGTATTCGCACCTACCACCACCATAACCACGCGCTCGCGCGTATAGAAGCTTTTAGCTGCGTAATATTAAAAGATACATTATAATATCCGCAAGCTAAAGAGACATCTTGCTTCTTATTCTTCAGTTACGGGTTTTGCTGTTTGTTAGATTTGTTTTGGTTTTCTTCTTGAATAATTCCTATTTGTAATAGAGTCTTTTTTTTTTTAGCAAGAATCTCAGGAGGCAGTGCCCATTGTTGAAGAGGACCACTCCAAAACGATTCTTCCAGCAAAACAAAGTCGGTGCAAACTTTAAAAGCTGATTAAACCTTTTAATTAATGAGGAAACTTTATAATTTTTCACAAGACTTTTAAGAGATTAGAGCGAGAGAGATATCCTTGAAGAGAATTAGGAAATCGAGAGAAGATGAGGATGAAGATGAAGAGGAGGTAAAGCTGGGATGCTGAGCAGTATTCTTTCAGGTTTACAGATAATCTGACCAACGCTTTAACGAAAATGTCTAAAAATTTAATTACGGGGAACTACGGGTTGGCTAGATTGAATTATTCATTTCTTACTAGCGGGACCTGTGGAAATTCCACAGCGGCATTTTTCATCTTCTCTTCTCTTCTTCTCTTCTCTATATAAATAAAATGAACTCATTTTTTCCCGTCTGATTTTGACATTAATAGGATTAAAAATCAAGATATTTCATGCAAATATAATATGCACAAACGGCAGAACAATATCTGAGGTGTGTTATAGGCTTATTATTTCTCAAATTCCTCGATAATCTTAGATTTCTATACTTTTTCTGCTGAGAAGTCACGGCCAAAATCGGTTAAGATCAATGGAAGTGGTAAAATATTTTCTCTCTAATAAATTCCTCCTCCCCCTGCCACCACTTAACACCGTTTGGGGATCGTTCACAAGGAACAGTTGAGAAGAGAACACCGGTTTGGCTTCGTAGTTCTTTCATGTGAAGCTATTTAAAATCAAGAAACTAAGCTGCAGTGCTCTGTGGCGTAGTGGTTAGTGTGCTGGACAATTCACATTATATTTTCACGTTCGCGCCGACCTACCGTAGTCGTTTTTTTTTTTTTCCTAAACAACTGGAATGGACTTTTCTTGGTGGCCGAACTGTTAACGTTGCAGATGGGTTTTTTTTTTCACACTTTATTTTCCTACTTTTACTCATGACTCCGGGTTTGATCCTTCCTACTTACCTACCATAACATTTTTTAAAACTCCCCCCCTGTCCCGGAAACAAACACTCGGGCAACGCTGGGTACCCCCGCTAGTATGTAATATATGGCTACTGAGAATTATGTAGACATTAGCCGTTTTGTAAAAACTGTAAAAGTATTTATCTAAGTAATCCGGTTAATGTAGTGCCAGAATATATTTGTTTATTACGGTTTATCCCCAATATCCTTATAGGAGTCTGTGACATATTTCCATTGTATGGACGCCCGGCGTGAACGGAAACCTCATGATATTATGCCATCTTTAGATAGAACAGATACTATCCTTGGATCTTTACCAGAAGACCAAGAAGGTATATTTTACTTTCACGTACGTCCAAAAAGCGACATCGATTTTTTTTATTTAATTTTTCCTTTTTTACATTGCGTCTTCCGTGATCGGGAGATCCTATTTATTAAAAAGGAGGATAGGTGATAGCATATTACGAACATTAAATTAGTGCATATATGTACTAATTTAGTGCTCGTAGTACTGTATCACCTTCTATCCCCCTTTTAATAAATAGGATCTCCTATTAAAATAATTTATAATCTGGAATCCGTGACATACGTACGTACGTTAAAGGTACTACGGTATTAATATATGAGTGTTTCTGTATTTTTGAGATAACGATTGACAATCTATATTATTTGTATTCTTTAGACTAATGTTCTCATCTTGAGTGTTATTTTCACAACATTTCGACCTATGTAACCTCCGTTCTTCTCTGCCTTTATTTTTTACATCGTCATATGAGGATAGAATGTTTCCTCTTTTCTTCCCCTTTTTAATGGTAATTAGCCATACCTTACTTTTCAATATCTCCACGTATTACAGTTTTCGGTATTCCGCTGTTTTTGTAGCCTTACATTTAGTGGGCAACATGTTTAAACTTTGTACATTTTTTCACACTTATTAACGAAGTAAAAATTATTGACAAATAAGTGGAGAATGAGACGACTCAAAGACGCAGAGTATATGCTGGGAAACGATAATCTACTCAGCATTATAAATATTAGATAAGGTCACCATTATATATATATATATATATATATATATATATATATATATATATATATATATATACATATATATATATAAAAATAAAAATTACAATAAGTTTACCAAGGTAATCAAAATGGTAAACTTAAAATATATTATAAATATTAAAGAGTTAATATTTACAAGTAAAGTAATCTCAACCAGATGTAAAAGCTCAATAAAACCGAAAAGGAAATAGAGCTTATAATATGAACAAATGATTAATAAAACATGTTAAAAGACAGCTTGAAAAAGAGTTAAAAACATATTTAATTTTAAAAAAGGAAGCACAAGATAAGTGGATAGTCCTTAATCCGCGGAGTTTCGAAGAAATACTCTCCTTCTCATCAGAGGGCAGGAATTAACAAAATGCGGGATCGGATTTTGCATATAAAAGTATTTAATGAAACTACAAGTAAGTCACAGATCTTACTTGGTTAAAAAAAAAAGGCTGAGGTAAGGGGAATAGGAGGTAAAAGAAAAATGATAAAAAGATTTCACATGAATGGACAGTCCGGTGAAGGATAAAAAATCCAAGAATGGTAAAATCCAAAACGGTCGAATTAAAAATTTCCAATCCAATGGGTGAATTCCAAATGGTCCAAAATGATCCATTTGGAATTTACCCATTGGATTGGAAATTTTTAATTCGACCGTTTTGGATTTTACCCTCACGAAACAAGTCTTGTGGGGGGAACCAGTTTAGTCGCCGTTGACCCGACCATGAGGCAGTTAGTACTGGGTTACATGGTACCAGTAGCATATGACATGACCTAACACACATACACACACACACACACACATATATATATAATATAAAGCTGGACGTCTGTGTGTGTGTCTTGTGACGAATAGGCTCCTATATGATTGACTATTATAGAAAAGTGATCACATATAATGATAGAAGATGTATCAAGACACATGAATGGGTATGTTTGATCTGGCATAATGACGATTCATTAAAATTGTGGGGTCTGCGTACGCGCCTGGTCCACAAAGTATGGAAATAATAAATTTAAAAAAAAAACGTTTACAAGTGTTTTTGATATAGATGTACATAAGAATACTTTGATAAGTATGTTTTAACTTAAATAGGGATGGTATAATAAAATTGTGGTGTCTGCGTTCGCGCCTGGCCTCCAAAGATTGGAAATAGGCACAAACTTTAATAAAGACTTTTCATATCTATCTGCGTAAGTATACTTTGATAATTATGTTTCAGTTTGAAGAAATATGGTATAATAAAATTACGGGAAGTTCGTTCGCGCCTGACCTCCATAGAATGGAAATATGGCACAAAGTTTAACAAGGTTTTTTAATATAGATCCACAGAATATTGTGATAAGTGTTTCAGTGTGAACAGGTATGGTATAATAAATTATGGGGTGTATCTATTTTATTTTTTAGTTTCATAATATTTTGCTTTGTTTTTGATACCCCTAAATTCGAAGCTATCTCTTTACACACTTGGGATTTCATAACCTATCATACTTTAATAAATCAGAGTCCATTCTCTGTAGGCTGTTTTTGAACCCAGTCAACGACGGGTACTTTTGCTGATATATATATATATATATATATATATATATATATATATATATATATATATATATATATATATATATATATATATATAAATGTTAGTCATTCAATAAATTTAAAAGTTTCTGATGTGAAATATTTAAATTTCATATCAAAAGATTTTTATTATTCTATGTAAAACAAAGAATACGTTTGAAATATTCTAACTCCGTATCCTATAGGATTTCGATGTCTATCATCTCTTCAAAGGAGAAAATATTAGCAAATAGTTATAATGGTTTACGCCTTATTTGCTAAAGTCAGTGAGACATGGAAAATCACAATGAAAAGTCCTTTAAGTATTTAAATATCATAAAGTAAGGGAAGTTAATGAAAAGGATATAAAAATTCACATCCAAATTGCATGGTAAAATCCGAAGTGAATGTCTTTATAGCCGTGTGGTAAAAAGATAATTTTATTCTGAGAATATATATATATATATATATATATATATATATATATATATATATATATATATATATATATATATATATATATATATCCAGAGCGGAAGTTCCATTATAGAAGCGTTGATTTTAATTTGAAAAAACAAAAAAAACAAAAAAACAAAAATACAAAACCAATGCCTTGCTTGAAATTTACAATTTAAATATATCTCGGAGTCAAAGTCCATTCTCAGTTTGTTGTACTTTTTTCTTTTTTTCCTTTTTCTGGTCATGTCGTTAAGTTGGAGAAAGAAAAGTCTGTTTGCTAAGATCCGCGCGTTGTCTCTCAGCGGTTGTATTTTGAAATGCAGTAACGTGTGTTAGTTACACGAGATTTACGTCAAGGGTGTGAATTCCATTATAGAAGCGTTGATTTAATTTGAAAAAATAAATAGAATACACATCAGGTGCGCTTGAAAGCCAAACCACAACGCAATATTACGTGAATAAATAAATATTTTGCCTGTTTGAAATTTATAATTTAAATATATTTCGGAGTCAAACTCCATCCTCAGTATGTTGTACTTTTTTTCTTTTTTTTTTTCTCTCCAAATTTACATGTCTGGTAACAGACCTGATACACGGAGAGAGAGAGAGAGAGAGAGAGAGAGAGAGAGAGAGAGAGAGAGAGAAAAAAAGAGAGAGAGAGAGAGAGAGGGGGGACATTAGAATTTCAGTTTCGAGCTTCCACAAAGATTCCCGAGTCATTTCCTTATATATCAGTTTTGAAGACGATACCAATACGTATTTGTAAGAAAACCTTCGTCCTTAGGCCACCGAATAAATTATTCCTCTTAATATATAACAATCAATCGATGATTAATTCTATAATAATACATACGCAATCTGCATGAATTAAAATATCATGTTTAAGCGTATTGTACGATCGATCACCGCCCGGCGTCCAGCTAGTTCTCTATCAGAGTATTAACCTTCAGGGATTTTATAATGATCAGAAGAGTCCATTATCAGTAAATGGGTAAGTCCCTATAACAAAAATTAGTGCTTATTCAGATTGGCACTTCAGGCAATAAATAAAAATGAATATAAACTTTTTATCCTGTACCTCCTTGTCACAAAATGAAAATGGAATATTTCAAAAATCGCAAAAATTGATCAAGTAATTTTTTTTATATTTGAAAAACAAATTTATCGTTTTTTACCGATAAGTGAAGGCGGAAGCAATTTTAATATTCTTCAAATTTCGTTTTAAACTTATAATAAAACGACCCTTCTAAAAAATGTTCTGGGCAGGCTTTTGCGCTCCACGTTGGAGCACTGCCTGAATCAATCCCCAAATTAATCCAGAGCACATTAGTTTACCCATGCAATGAAAGAGCAAATCTTGTTCCCACTCTAACAAGAGAGAGAGAGAGAGAGAGAGAGAGAGAGAGAGAGAGAGAGGCATTAGATTATCAGTCTTTGTCATGAATATGCACACAAAGAATTTCAGTTTCGAACTTCCACAAAGATTCCCGAGTCATTTCCTTATATATCAGGGTTTGAAGACGATATCAATACGTATTTGTAAGAGATGACTCGTCCTTAGTCTACTGAGTCAATTATTCATCGTAATATATAAGAATCACTAGAGTATTGATTCTATAATAATACATACGCAATCTGTTTTATTTACCAATTTATTTGTTACGTATTATTGCGTTGTAATTTGGCTTTCGTTTTAAACTTATAATAAAATGACCCTTCTAAAAAAATATTCTGAGCATGCTTTTGCGCTCCACGTTAGAGCACTGCCAGAATCAATGTCCAAATTAATCCAGAGCACATTAGTTTACCCATGCAATGAAAGAGCAAATCTCGTTCACACTCTCACATTACTAGCCGATACATCCAATGCCTTTTTTCTTTTTGAAGAAATTCATTTCTTTCTAAATTTTAAAAAGGAAATTTACAAAATAATTGAATTTTTTTAAAACAAGAAACATAAGCACACACCGAGTACAACGTAAGAATTATGATGCGATGAACACATAACGGAACACATAAAAAAGGGGGGGGGAATTATTGGAGCCTTGCCTCCTATGTACGGCATGATCACGTTTGACACACTGGTTCCCGTCAGATTAGTGATTTTAAATAACTTAACATGATAGAACTACGAAGCCAAACCGGTGTTCTCTTCTCAACTGTTCCTTGTGAACGATCTCCAAACGGTGTTAAGTGGCGGCAGGGGGAGGAGGAATTTTTAAGAGAGAAAATATTTTACCACTTCCATTGATCTTAACCGATTTTGGCCGTGACTTCTCAGCAGAAAAAGTATAGAAATCTAAGATTATCGAGGAATTTGAGAACTAATAAGCCTATAACAAACCTCAGATATTGTTCTGCCGTTTGTGCATAATGTATTTGCATGAAATATCTTGATTTTTAATCCTATTAAGGTCAAAATCCCACGGGAAAAAATGAGTTCATTTTATTTAGATAGAAGATAATATAAAGCTAGACGTCTGTGTGTGTGTCTTGTGACGAATAGGCTCCTATATGATTGACTATTATAGAAAACTGATCACATATAATGATAGAAGATGTATCGAGACACATGAATGGGTATGTTTGATCTGGCATAATGACGATTCATTAAAATTGTGGGGTCTGCGTACGCGCCTGGTCCACAAAGTATGGAAATAAAAAATTTAAAAAAAAAAAAACGTTTACAAGTGTTTTTGATATAGATGTACATAAGAATACTTTGATAAAACAGTGCCGCTTCAGGAGAAGTGTGGTTGGCGACTACGCAACCCGTGCCTCACAATTAGACATGCAGCTTCCCCTACAGGGGGTATCCGTCTTTCGAGACTGAATGGAGGCATCGCGTCCTATGCCAATTCTCGTTTCTTAAAAAAAAAAAGACTAATGCATCTATACGATTATACGTAAACAACCTGAAAGAGGTAGCAAATCACTTTCTAATGAAAAACAATCATTATTCGAGAATACGAATAAATTTTCAGTTGGACGATGAAGAATATTACGAGAGGACTGAAAATGACTAAGTAAATGAAAAAAATTGATTATTGAAAAGATGGTTTATGACAAGTATTTGTTGACAGTGGATCTGTAGATGTCCATGTTTTAACCTAAAAGGAAGCAATCCTATGGTATCAAATTCCACAAATGTGAAGTTCTTGGAAAGAAGCTGTTTATCGAAATTTTCTTTGTTTTTTTTTTTGCACACGAAGGAAAAAGAAAGCAACGTTATTTACAGTTGTAAGAGTAAATCGAGTTCTTGCTGTGAATGCGTGCTTTTCGAGTCTCAATCTCATATTCAACTATTTAGACGCTATGAATAGAAATAGGTTTTAAATATACTAAATAAAAACCGCCTTTTATTCTGAATATTACAGGATTCTGTTAAGGATATATATGAATATCTTGTCGAATTTTGACCAATAGTTCAGAAAGCATAAAAGAAACCATTTCTGAATTTTTGAGATGAGGATTGGTTATTCATATTATTTGGATTCATCCAACTACTGTTCTCATCTTGTGTGTCATTTTCACAACGTTTCAGCCGGTGTAACTCCTAACCTCCTTTAGGTGTACTTTGTCAAACTTGAGAATCTTCCTGTTGAACTAGGATATCTTTCTGTCAAACTCGGAAATCATTCTATCAAACTCGAGAATCTCTCTATCGAACTCGGAAATTTTTCTCTCATATGTGGGAATATTTCTGTCAAATACATGGAATCTTTCCGTCGAACTTGGGAATCTTCCTGTCGAACTCAGAAAATTTTCTGTTTGCGATGTAACTCCCGACCTTCTCGTATCTTATCGAACTCGGAAATGTTTTTGTCGAACTCGGGAATTTGAGTAGTATTTCGAACAGAACTCTTAATTTACTTTACGGGGGTAGCATGCTCTTGTTCTGTCAGTTATAACTGGATAGAGGTCCTAAGTAATTCCCAATGGTATTTTTCGATCACCCACACTGAGACTTGAAATTTCAATCTCCAGGAGAATATCAGTTTTACAATTGATTTTTCCAAGTACTCTAACAACTGAAAATGACACTCAAGATGAGAACAGTCGTCCGATAAATTCAAATAATACGAGGAGTAGTAACCTGCTCTGTTGGAAAGAAACCCTGCTCATGGAAATTCTGTTTTCTGTTAGACATATGAAAGAAGAAAGAAAAGTACTTTGCTCTTTGCAGTTGTGGTAAAACAGACTCTAGTACAAAGTTAATGCAAATGCTACCTAAAGAAATGGGCATTGATATCCCAAACTAGGAGGTACAAGCAAGTGACTGAAGGGGTTGACGCAGCAGTCTACACAAAGGGAAGGTAGTGATTGAGAATAAGAGAGAGAGAGAGAGAGAGAGAGAGAGAGAGAGAGAGAGAGAGAGAGAGAGAGAGAGAGAGAGATGTTGTAGCCCAGAAGAGATACTTCCGAAGGCGCAATCCCGGCTGCTTCGCATGTTTGATCTGTGGTAAGATGTTCCACACCAAGAGAGGAGATCTTCAACGTCTAGTTATCTTCAGACATGAAGGACGGCGGAGAGAGGAGGTTGAAAAGGAGATTTAATGTCCTCGTACTACACTTTAGCTTTTCTAATCTTGGCCAAATGAAGGCAGACTTTTTGAAAATTATTTTTTGACCTAAAAAGGCATATTGACACGTGAACACAATGGGCTATGATTTGAAATTATGTCTAACAGGCGAGTGTATGGAGCTAAACAGAGAGATATATGTTCACATTATCTTTAAACTTCTGCATGTCAGTACAGTCAGTAAAGTAGCAAACGGGACAGGGAATTCCAAAGTTTAGGAGCCAAAAAGAAAAAACTATTAAAATATAAGACAAGAGGCTTAAGCAGTGAAAGAGGGATGGGATTTTGCTTCTAGGTTGAATCAATTTTTATTTTTGTGTTAACCCAGAATAGCACCCCACCCCGCTTTTTTAAGAACTGAATTTTCTCTGATATTAAAAACCGACCTTGTGTCTAACTGCACCGTTGTGTGTGGTAGGTGTATCAGAATTTTTGTAGGAATTTTTGACACTCCTAACACGAAACTACGAATAAAATATAAAAAACTCGTAATTTCTCTGTTAAAGGTGGGTTGTTTATTTTCTTTATGGATTATATTTCCAAAATAAACTATTAAAGTTGTATAAAAAGTAATAGAAATATCTTTTTTAAAAAATAGTAATGAAATTAATTGAATGCTCAGTATTTTTCAATTTTTAAACTTTAAAAATCTATCAAAATTTTTCTATTGATTCTATTTTTACAATATTTTCAGGGTCAATGTGAAATGTTATGCTCTTTCCAATAAACCGAATATAATATTTTAGACAAACGTTTTTTTTTTATTCACGCCCCCCCCCATTTTCAAATGTCTATTAAAAAGTAAATAATTAATTTGTGTACCAAAGTTTTATATATCACAAATTGAAGATAAAAGATCAATAAATAATATATTCAAATTTAAAAACAAAAAAAGTAGCGTTTTTTTAGAAATTTACATGTAAAGTCCGAAGTTTAAACCCTTTTTTTAAAAAAAAAACACGGTGTTTGTTTTTGTGTTCTTTTTTAATGAAAACTTGGTCCTTGCTCCTTTAATTAAAAAAAAATTAGGGCTTGAATGACATTTTTCGAGGAGTTATAAGCTTTGAAAGATGGCGGGTGGAATTATTCAATAGTTTTCACGAAATTTCTGACACCGCTACCGTTGTGGTAAGTCAAATAAATAGGGACATTCTAGTTTCCATTTGTAAGCATTGGAGTTGAGGTTAGTTTGAACAATATCTTCTTTTATTTCGATGATTTTGCTTTATTTTTGCTAGATGAATAAAATGAGCAATTGTTGATAATAACACCAAAGCGATCATCTTCTCACATGAATAATTAATTAAATTAATACCTGATATCCAAAGTAGGATTATATTATCAATATGAAATGATATTACAAAATAGATACAAATCATTATCGAATGACAACTTCAACGTCTTAGAAAATATTAATCTAGTCAGAAGCCGGAAAAAAAAAAAAAAAAAAAAAAAAACAAGAAAGAGAGAATAAATAATATTTTGCTCAAAGGTTTCCATTAGAGGCAGGTTCCTATTTAACAATGCCTCTCCGCGGGACAGAGTTAGACACAAGGGTCGTTTTCTAACGTGGAGAAAAGGAACAAAAATAAAAATTTGTCTCAGTCGTGAAGGATTTCTTCTCCACTGACAGAGGAGAAGAAATTGAAGTGCAGCATCTGAAGAACAGATACTACACTTTGAGGTATTTATTTGCTCCCCCACTGAGCAAATTAGGCACAATGCCGATTTTTAAAGTGAGAAGTGAAGGGGAAATGGGGACCAACTCCCCAGGGAGTAGGGGAGCTGGATAGTGACAATTGGTATGAAGGGTTGCCCCTACATTGACCAAGGTCTTATATGTGGGGTTGCCCCCACATATGGTATTTGCTTGCAGTATCTGCCGGAACAGATGGTATTTATTTGCTCCCCCACCGAGCAAATTAGGCACAAGGCCAATTTTTAATGTGAGGAGTGAAGGGAGGGGGAAGGGAAAAAGGGGACCAGCTTCCGAGAGGTGGGAAATGGTAGCTGGTTAAAGGTCAGGCATGTGGGGTTGCCCCCACATCTGGTCTTTGCTAGTCATAGCTTGCAGCATCTGCCGGAACAGATGGTATTTATTTGCTCCCCCACCGAGCAAATTAGGCACAAGGCCAATTTTTAATGTGAGGAGTGAAGGGAGGGGGAAGGGAAAAGGGAACCAGCTCCCGAGAGGTGGGAAATGGGAGCTGGTTAAAGGTCAGGCATGTGGGTTTGCCCCCACATCTGGTCTTTGCTAGTCATAGCTTGCAGCATCTGCCGGAACAGATGGTATTTATTTGCTCCCCCACCGAGCAAATTAGGCACAAGGCCAATTTTTAATGTGAGGAGTGAAGGGAGGAGGAAGGGAAAAAGGGGACCAGCTCCCGAGAGGTGGGAAATGGGAGCTGGTTAAAGGTCAGGCATGTGGGGTTGCCCCCACATCTGGTCTTTGCTAGTCATAGCTTGCAGTATCTGCCGGAACAGATGGTATTTATTTGCTCCCCCACCGAGCAAATTAGGCACAAGGCCAATTTTTAATGTGAGGAGTGAAGGGAGGGGGGGAAGGGAAAAAGGGGACCAGCTCCCGAGAGGTGGGAAATGGGAGCTGGTTAAAGGTCAGGCATGTGGGGTTGCCCCCACATCTACCTGGTCTTTGCTAGTCATAGCTAGTCATAGCTTGCAGTATCTGCCGGAACAGATACTACACTTTGAGGTATTTATTTGCTCCCCCACTGAGCAAATTAGGCACAAGGCCGATTTTTAATGTGAGGAGTGAAGAGGAAATGGGGACCAACTCCCCGGGGAGCAGGGGAGCTGGATAGTGACAATTGGTATGAAGGACTGCCCCCACATTGACCAAGGTCCTATATGTGGGGCCGCCCCTGCATATGGTCTTTGCTGCAGCATCTGCCGGAACAGATGGTATTTATTTGCCCCCCCCACGAGCAAATTAGGCACAAGGCCAATTTTTAATGTGAGAAGTGAAGGGAGGGGGAAGGGAAAAAGGGGACCAGCTCCCGAGAGGTGGGAAATGGGAGCTGGTTAAAGGTCAGGCATGTGGGGTTTCCCCCACATCTGGTCTTTGCTAGTCATAGCTAGTCATAGCTTGCAGTATCTGCCGGAACAGATGGTATTTATTTGCTCCCCCACCGAGCAAATTAGGCACAAGGCCGATTTTTAATGTGAGGAGTGAAGGGAGGGGGGAGGGGAAAAGGGGACCAGCTCCCGAGAGGTAGGATATGGGAGCTGGTTAAAGGTCATGCATGTGGGGTTGCCCCCACATCTGGTCTTTGCTAGTCATAGCTAGTCATAGCTTGCAGTATCTGCCGGAACAGATGGTATTTATTTGCTCCCCCACCGAGCAAATTAGGCACAAGGCCAATTTTTAATGTGAGGAGTGAAGGGAGGGGAAGGGAAAAAGGGGACCAGCTCCCGAGAGGTGGGAAATGGGAGCTGGTTAAAGGTCAGGCATGTGGGGTTTCCCCCACATCTGGTCTTTGCTAGTCATAGCTAGTCATAGCTTGCAGTATCTTCCGGAACAGATATTACACTTTGATCTCGGCCCGAAGGCCAGGTAAGCTCCGGCCGACATTACATTAGAGACAGGTTAAGATATTTCAAAAAGGCGAGTAAAAATTGTTGAGGCAACGGTTATAAAGACACTCTACTTGAGGTAGAAAAGAATATATTGTACAAGAAAGTAAAATACAATGAAAGGTTATGGTATAAATCGACTGTTGAGTTAAACTGTATATAGTCTCGCGTTGTCTCGCGATGATCTCTATCTCTATTCTTATAAAGCAAATTTATATGTCTGGCAGTGTTCTTAGATATATTTTGTACAGAAATTCATCCGATAAATATCGAAAATCGAAAAAACTCGATCTTAAAAATAGTCTTCCTTCTTTTATTGATATATACAAAAAAAAAATTACACGGGAATATTTTATGTTGCGCCGGTGTAAACTTGGCCAGTGTAACGTAAAATAGTCCCCTGTAAAAAATTTCTTTTTTTATCCGTAAGAGAAAGACTATTTTAAGATCGTCAAGCCCAAATATCAGCTGACGTCATATTGTAAACAGAAGGAATTTAATGAACAACAGTATCATTATTATTTTTTTTATTCTTGTTTGCGCCGGGCAAAATTATTCCTCGTGATATATAATAATCAATAGATGATTAATTCTATAATAATACATACGCAATCTGCATGAATTAAAATATCATTTTTAAGCGTATTGTACGACCGAGCAACTCCCGGCGTTCAGCTAGTTCTCTATCGGAGGATTAACCCTCAGGGTTTTTATAATGATCAGAAGAGTCCATTATGAGTAAATAGGTAAGTCCCCATAACAAAAATTAGCGCTTATTCAGATTGGCACTTGAGACAATATATAAAAATGAAGAAAAACTTTTATCCTGTACCTACTTGTCAAAAAATGAAAATGGTATATTCCAAAAATCACCAAAAATTGATCAAGTAATTTTTTTTATATTTGAAAAACAAATTTATCGTTTTTTTTTTTTTACCGATAAGTGAAGGCGGAAGCAATTTTAATATTCTTCAAATTTTGTTTTTAATTTATATACAATGTCCCTTCTAAAAAAAATGTTTTCATAATTTGAAAATTTTATTCTCTGCAAAAAAAAAAAAAAAATTAAAATACACGTTTTGTAAATAAATTATTGTTTGGTTTGAAATCTTCCGTTTCAGTTGTCTTTCCGACATTATCAAAAAAAAAAAAAAAAAAATCGAAATGAAAGTCAGTTGTCTGCCCTTGATTCTATTATAGCGACTACTTTTTTCCTCGTATGGAGATAGAATAAAATTTGATTTTCTTGAATACATGAAAAACACTCGTCTAGCCAAAACCACTATCAATAATTTCTCACACTCTTTATCCGTGCCTAAACCTAAATATAGATTCCATGAAAAAAGCTTATTTCTTAGAATTGCACGCCTGTAGAACTCTACTCCGTTTGCCTGCTTTCCAGCTGATTACAATTTGATTGTATTCAAGTCCAATGTAAACAAATTCTTGATGAACCATCCCCCTAAGTAATCCAATTTACAAAATTTCCATAACTTATGTTTGCTACGCTATAATCACATTGACTAATGTATACCCATTAACCCTTATCCTCGAGCGGCCTCCAGGCCTTGATAAGTGGTGATTCCTATGTAAAAAAAGAAAAATAGAAAAAAATATTTCATCTTCGTTCCGTGACAGATACGTATACCAAACGACATTTCTGTATTTTCTTCACTTTTAATTGCCGCCATATGTAATAATTTGAACAAGCACCCTAAAATTGATTTTTTTAAAAAGAATATGACATGACGAACGTTTGGAGTTAAAATCAATTTAGTATTATTTATTAATACTAAATTAATTTTATGTAAAATAATATTCAACATGTCATAATCTAAAAAAAAGAAAAAAGAAAAAAAAAAGAAGAATCGATTCTACAGAATTTTTAATCGTCTTCTGGAACAATCTCAGTCTATTCCTCATCTAAATCTTTACCATATTTTGTATTGTTTAGTGCGTTCAGACTACTCATCTCATCTAAATTATTTTCACAACGTTTCAGCCGATGCAATCTCCGACCGCCACTTGCATATTTCCAAACTTGAATACTAGACCGTTTGGAGAGTGCTTATTCATATTTAACTTTCGCTTCCCTCATTTTGTCCTTTA
This sequence comes from Euprymna scolopes, assembly GCF_053919585.1. Lineage (NCBI taxonomy): Eukaryota > Metazoa > Mollusca > Cephalopoda > Sepiida > Sepiolidae > Euprymna > Euprymna scolopes. Next base: position 100,652,975 of record NC_136510.1, on the reverse strand, counting down.
GTCCTCACATTCTATGAGCGATGTTTCTGACAAAGAGGGAAGAATTGCTGTTATTTTTAATTCAGAATCTATTCCATCTAACACTTATCGTTGGCAAGTTTTTGATCTTAAAATATCTTTTTAAAATACTGAATTTCGAGCCATACACATTACTTATTCTGTTAGCCATGACCGGGTAGAAGTATCGATTAATTATTAGATGATTCTTAGTTATTATCGCCTATAGTAAGAATTGAACCTCCAACCTCCAGAAGACTGTCACTTTGAAATGATTGGTTATTAATAGGGCTATGACAACAGCATATTCTTTTCATTGTTTTGACTCTCGAGTATATATTCGACATAGTTAATCAACCGAGAACCACATCACTCTATATAAAAGCATACAAGATATCAACGGATACACACTCGAGAGTCAAAACAATGAAAAGAATATGCTGTTGTCCTACCCTAGTTATTAATCACTGCTTTTAACTAGACCCTTAGGAGACTGTTTATTTATATTTAATCCTCGCTCCTCTTTAGTCCTCACAGTCTGGAAACGAAGTTTCTGACAAAGAGGAGAAAATTGCTGTTTTCTGGGCCAGAGTCCATTGCATCCAACACTTATCGTTGACAACTATTTTTTTTTTTACCTTTAAGTACTATTTTACCTTATTACACCAAGTTGCTTCATGCCTTGTCGCGAGCATTTTCTATTTAAAACAATACTGACTTTCGAAACATACACTTTATTTAATCTTTACTGTTCTTATTCCGTAGGCCATGGCCGGGTAGAAATATCGACCAATTATTTTATGTCATTCTTAACTATCGCTTTTAGTAAGGTTTGAAGCTTCATCCATCAGAAGACTGTCACTTAACAATAGAAAAAAATGTAACTTCGAAGATTATAAATAGTGGTATTCATATCTATATCAAAATACTAGCATTTTAGCCTGGTGTTGCCCGGGTGTTTGGAGGTGTATGTTGAGGAAAAAAAGCGGTCAATTTTTTTTAACTTTGACCCCTATTATGACCCCTTAACATTTATTGTTTTGGGCTCAAATCAGGTTATTAAGTTAGATCCATGTCCAAGGAACCTATATCTAAAATTTCAAATGTTTAGACCTAGAATTGTCGGAGGAGTTTGGTAGAGTTCTCAAAGGTCAAATCGTTGAACTTTGACCCCTTAACAGCCAAATTTCTGGCCGAAAATGAATTACAAATATTTTCCCAAATCTCACTACCCTGTATATCAAATTTAGAGTCTGTAGACTAAAAATTGACAAAGTTATTGCGTAGGGAAATGTACACACACAGACACAGACACGTCCACTTTTATAGATATACTAGTATGGGTGCACGACGTTGCCCGGGTGTTTGGAGGTGTATGCAGAGCAAAAAAAAAACAAAAAAAAAACAAAAACAAAAAATCAGTCAATATTTTAAACTTCAACCCCTATTATGACCCCTTAACATTTATTGTTTTGGGCTCAAATCAAGTTATTAAGTTAGATCCATGTCCAAGGAACCTATATGTAAAATTTCAAGTGTTCAAACCCAAAATTGTCGGAGGAGTTTGGTAGAATTTTCAAAGGTCAAATCGTTGAACTTTGACCCCTTAACAGCCAAATTCTGGCCGAAAAGCGATCACATAGATATTCCCAAATCTCAATACCCTGTATATCAAAAACTGACAGAGTTATTGCGTAGGGAAATGTACACGGGCAGACAGCCACACACATACGTTCACTTTCATAGATATATAGATTACTATAAATTTGTGTGTGTGTGTGTGTGTTTTTTTTTTTTGTGTATTGCTATTCATATTAAAAACCTTTTTCTATTTATTTAAAAAGAAAATACAGCTCGGTATATATGGCTTGTAGAATTGTATTCATCTCCAAAAGATCTAGCTAATTATCATATTCTTTTAAATATTTATTTTAATTAATTCCCAATGAGGTTTTTCGGTTTTCTTATGGGATGATCATCTTTAATTAACTATTACTATGCAAATATTCTACATGATTTATACTTGCGTAATATTTGCGTAAAAAACGTTATAGTAAACACAAACATCTTTCTGTATATATTTATGTATGCGTGTATATATATATTTGTTTTAAAATGTTTGCTTACCAAAATCCACGTGAGTTTTTGGTCTACAGACATGAAACTTAATACGTAGGACATTCGAACCCATGCGAAACTTTACATTTGGGTTTTAGCCGGAGAAAATCGGTACAAAAGTGTGGAAATTAAAATTGTGATTTTCTAGGTGAAGGTCGAGCGACGGCATTATAAATATGCATGCGTAACGTAATAGCTATTGGTTACTGTTTTAATTTTTAGCCTTGCGGCAAGCGTGTGTTCATTGATCAGGCATTAAGGCCAAAGGAAAAAGTAAATCGTAAGCTAAAAGTTTTGGTTTCGATTCTTAGTGGTGGCGTATTATCTATTGAGTCCAATATAATATAATAATAAATACGAAATCTGCATTAATTAAAATATCATATTAAGCGTATTTTACGACCGGGCAATGCTGGGTGGCCTGCGTGTAACAAATAAAGACATTGAAAACACAAAAGTAATTATGTTATAAACATGTTTATATTATCAGGCAGTTCCCATCTGATATATATATATATATATATATATATATATATATATATATATATGTGTGTGTGTGTGTGTGTGTGTGTGTGTGTGTGTGTTAAGATTTTTGTTCCTTAGAAGTGCCGGTTGAGTTTGAATAAAATAAATACGTACTATATATGTTAGAAACCAAAACAACGCATTATTACAAAATAAAGACATTTATTTTGTTTGAAATTTATATTGAAATTCATAAATATATTTCGAGGCAAAACTTCATCATCAGTATGCCTTTCTTTCTTTTTTTGTTTTTTTGCCATGTTGTTAACGAGGCTTTGCTTCGAAATATATTTATGAATTCATACATATATTTCGAATGAAACCTTCATCTTGAGTATGTCTTTCTTTTTTTTTTTTTGTCATGTTGTTGTTTGAGCAGAGAATCAGCAAATAGAAGTCCGTTATTGTTTTTACGATAGTTTTTTTTTAAATCTCGGAACGATGCGTTGGTCACGCGGGATTCACGTTAGGATTTTTGTGTCTTAGAAGCGCTGGTTGAGTTTGAATTAAATAAAATACGTATTATATACGTTTGAAGCCAAAACAACGCATTATTACAAAATAAACAGACATTTATTTTGCTTGAAATTTATATTGAAATTCATAAATATATTTCGAAGGAAACCTTCATTTTCAGTATGTCTTAATTTCTTTTTTTTTTTTTTTTTTTTGCTATGTTGTTGCTGGAGCAGAGAATCAGCAAGTAGAAGTCCGTTTGTTGTTGTTACGGTAACATTTCGTCATTATTTCAAGACTTCTTTGGGATGTTTAAATTGAAGAAAATAAAATACCAGTAAAATATTAAAAAATATACTTGTGTAAAAAAAGTCTTTGTTCTATTTCAGAACGAAAAAAGGTCATTCGCATTCAAAATGTGCATGGCGTTGCAGAATAAGAGAATTTTTCCAACGTCATATAGCCGTTAGATATTTAAAAAGATAGAATGAAATTTAATTTTTTCTTTTGTATTTTATTTAATTTTTTTTTTTTTTGAAAATCGTAATGCTGAGTATAGGGCAGCCTAACGAGCTGTCAACATTGTCCAGCTTTGCATTGAAACCAACCGGAAGCTCTTTTTAGTATCCTCGTGGTTCCCTTAAGTGCAATTATCGGGATCTCTTTTGCGCTTGATTCACCAGAAATATTAGTTAGGTAGGATTTCAGGTTCTTCTTCATAAGCCCTGTGGCACCTATAATAATTGGTATGATTGATATCTCCCAAAGATTCCAGTTTCTTTTCATATCATACATGAAACCTTGATATTTGGTCTGTTTATCTCTTTCAGCTCTGTTTAAGGCTCCATCATTAGGGAGACTCACTTCAACCAAGGTTGCCACTCTCTCTGAATTATTCCATATAACTATGTCAGATTTCACAGCATATATAAATATATAGACTTTAAATAGACTTTACATAGACTCGAGTATATATATGTCATCACTATTAAAAACAGATATATCTAAAACATATAACTTTCATGGGTGTACGAGATTTATAGATGACCTTATATGTATAAACGATAATGATGAATTCGAAAAAAAATAAACATCTTATATATCCAAACGAATTAAAATTGAATTGTGAACATAGCGGACGACAGGCTACATTTCTGGATTTAGATATAAAAATTGAGGATGGGATTTTTCTTTATAAAATGTTTGAGAAAAGAAACGCTTTCCCTTTTAAAATAGTACGTATGCCGCATAAAGATAGCACCTGCCCTGTTTTTATGTTTTATGGCACCATTATGTGAGAGTTGTTGAGAATAGCTCGCGTTATTTAAAACTAGCAGATTTTATACAACCAGTTTCCAGCTTAGTAATAAGGATAATAAAACAAGGTGGGGATAAAAATAAAATATTTAAACAGTTAAATAAAGCATTGGTTCGTTATCCTGATGCTTTTAAATCGTTTAAGATTAACCAGACTATATTAATAAATAATAATAATATATATATAATATAAATCCAAAACTATATCAGCAATGTATAAATTGTATTTATAATTACATATAATAAATTTATATATATATATATATATATATATATATATATATATATATATATATATATAAATGTTTTTATTTGTTTTTGTTCATTGAACGAATTCAATTATTTATACGAAAGTGCATTTTTACCTAAATGCGAGTTGGGAATAATTTTCCCTTTGACCAATTTGGTACCCTCTAAATGGGGAGCGGCATATATATATTATTTTTAAAATATAATTATCCACTGATACGTGTTTCGTCGTCTACGACTCATCAGAATGGCTGAATCTAGCGAGATTCAAAATCAGGACCCCATGATAAGAAGCCTAAACCTCTACCACGGGACCAGCTCGCTCGACTACTGAATGTATTGCGTTTTTATGTAGATGTTTTTATTTGTTTTTGTTAGCGATACTCATTGAACGAATTCAATTATTTATACGAAAGTGCATTTTTACCTAAATGCGAGTTGGGAAAAAATTTGTTAAGATATATAAAATGTTTATATGTAAAAATATTTTTAACATTTATATATCTAATTTTAAATAAATAAGAATGTAAATATACTAAATACAAATCATAGTGAGGGTGATAAGTACTTTAATGGATAAATCCTAATCTTATAAATACAAGACTAATAAATTAAAAAGTGTATCCATTTTTAATTTGGAAATTGGTGAATCACACAGGTAAGAAATTCATTTTTATAGCATGACAAGGTTAGTAATGGTAATTAAGAATAGGAAATCGGATCAAATGTTTGTAACATTCCTTCTTCCTAAGATTAAGGGAGGTGGTGTTTGATCAACACTGCTGGGGAGCCATGATGTAATATATTGTTTTGTTTTTAAATCCCCGAGACAGTGTTTCATGGTAAACAACTGATGATCCCTTAAAAAATAAATTATTAGTACTATAGTAAATTTGAGAGCGAGTTGATGCAGTGATTGCAGGTGATTAAATGACTTACTGACTAGATGGTTTTCTAACGAATGATAAAAAATAAAGGTTAAAAACTTCAAAGACTATATATATATATATCGATGTAGACTTCATTAAATTAGTCCTGGCGCGAAAGAGCAGGACACAAAATGTTTTCAATAATAATAATAATAATAATAATAATAATAATAATAATAGAATAACAATAACAAAGACTTTCGCTGGCGAGGACTACTATTGAGCGTAACCAGTTATACAGTCCTTTTGAAATGTTCATCTCCATTTTTCCCGTTATCTACTGAATATTTTTAATGAAACTTATATGAAATATGTTCCTTATTAAATTTTAAAGATTTTCTATTCTGAACAAAGTTTCAAAAAATTTAATCTAAAAAAGTTATGTTAAGTTTTTGTTAAAAAAATTCAGATTTTCTCATTATTCAGAAGGAGTTGCAAAAAATCAGTTGTGGTATGAGGATAAATACAAATTGAAACAGAGAGAATATTCAGACCTGTAATAATACATAGAGGGGATTGCAAAAATGTTGTGGTGTGAGGAGAAATACAAACTGAAATAGAGAGTGGGAGAGTTAAGTAAGGTATTAAATTTTTATACCTTACTTTGTATTGAATCTTGTACCTTTATTTTTAAAGCCTATAGTAAAAACATTTTGTTTAACAATTTTCATGACTTGGATGAAATGCTTTTCTAACTTGTATATGACTATGCCGAAATATATTTCATTAAATAAATATATATGTTTAGTTCAATAAATATACAAATGTATTATTATCGATATATATTTCATTAAATGTATGTATATAGATAGATATTTCATTAAATATAGTATATATATATATATATATATATATATATATTCTTAATTACACCTTGTCTCGGCAGCCGAGATAACGCATATCTTATGTTTCTTTTAATAATATTGTTTGAATTCTTTCCCCTTTTCCTTGTACCTATTTGTGATTTATTCTACGGGTTTCGGCATTTTCGATTATTTTGGACCATCTTCCAATTACACGATTTCCTCGAATTTTACTTGTGCGAATGAAAATTTAACTTTCTTGGATTTACACTTATGGATTTTACCGTCATTGGATAGTTTACCTTTCACCAGACTATCCATTCACGTGAAATCACCTTTTTCTTCACCCTATTCCCTCTGCTTCACTTTTTGTTATCAAATAAGATCTTTGACTTACTTGCAGTTTCATGAAATACTTTTGTATGCAAAATCCGATCCCGTATTTTGCTAATTCCTAACATCTGATGAGAAGGGAAGTATTTCTTCGAAACTCCGCGGATTAAGGACTATCCACTTATTTAGTGTTTCCTTTTCAAATTATATATGTGTTTAACTCTTTTTCAAAGTGTTTTTTAACATGTTTTGCTATTTGCTCTTATATATATATATATATATATATATATATTGAATTTATATTTCATTAAATATATATATATATATATATATATATATATATATTGAATTTATATTTCATTAAATATATATATATATATATATATATATATTGAATTTATATTTCATTAAATATATATATATATATATATATATATATATTGAATTTATATTTCATTAAATATATATATATA
>NC_136510.1:100623275-100640775 GCF_053919585.1 Euprymna scolopes | reverse complement strand
AAAAATAAAAAATAAAAAAAAATATAGCTCTACTAACGTATTGGGTATTTTTTTGTGTTTGATTTTTTTTACAAAAAGTACCTCTTTTATATATATATATATATATATATATATATATATATATATATATATATACACACACACATATATATATACATTTATATACACACATATATACACATATATATACACTCACACAAATATATATAAATACATATATATTTATACCCTAGTTTCTTGATGTGATCTTTTGAATATAATAAACTAGTGATGACTAAAGTGTTGTCATTCGGACAAAACACTAAGAAAAGGGGCCTAATTAGAGTTGGGTTCCTTTTTTTGAGGTCACGCTGTATGTATATATATATATATATATATATATATGCATATATATATATACATATGTATATACATATATATATACATACATATATGTGCATATATATATATATGCATACATGTACACATATATATACACACACATACATACATATATATACACACACATACATATATATATATATAATATATAAAGCTGAATGTGTGTGCGTGCGTGTGTGTGTGTGTGTGTGTGTGTGTTTGTGTATGTGTGTGTGTGTGTGTGTGTGTGTGTGTGTGTGTGTGTGTGTGTGGTCACGAATAGGCTCCTATATGGTTGACTATTTTAAATAACTGATTGCATATAAGTATAGAAGATGTATCGAGACACAGGAATGGGTATGTTTCATCTGGCAGAACGGTGGTTCATAAAAATTGTGGGGGTTGCGTTCGCGCCTAGTCCACAAAGTATGGGAAATAAAAAATTAAAAATTAAAAAAAACGTTTACAAGTGTTTTTGATATAGATGTACATAAGAATACTTTGATAAGTATGTTTTAACTTAAATAGGGATGGTATAATAAAATTGTGGGCTCTGCGTTCGCGCCTTGCCTCCGTAGAATGGAAATAGGCACAAACTTTAATAAAGACTTTTCATATCTATCTGCGTAAGTATACTTAGATAATTATGTTTCAGTTTGAAGAAATATTGTATAATAAAATTATGGGGTGTTCGTTCTCGCCTGACCTCGAAGGTTTTTTTAATATAGATCCACAGAATATTGTGATAAGTGTTTCAGTGTGAACAGGTATGGTATAATAAATTATGGGGTTTATCTATTTTATTTTTACTTTCATCATATTTTGCTTTGGTTTTGATACCCCCAAATTCGAAGCTATCTCTTTATAACCCTTCTTTTTCATAACCTATCATACTTTAATAAATCAGAGTCTATTTTCTGTAGGCTGTTTTTGAACCCAGTCAATGACGGGTACTTTTCCTAGTATATATGTATACTAGATACCATAGTCTACAGTTTTATTAATCCTACCAATCATTTTTCAACGCAAAAATTTCGCTACAATTTTAAAAAATGGTTGGAATAAAATCTTGTTGCTTACATTCTGTTATGTTTATACACTCTGTTATGGTTTAACAATCTTCGAGTTTCCATTATAAAAAAGTTATATATATATCTGTCATAGATTCAACAGAAAAAAAATCAGAAAATTCTTCAATATCTAGCAAAAATGCAATATCTAGCAAAAATGTTTATTTATATACGCTCTGTTGTTTTATTATAACAGGCATTGAGCTTCCGCTTTCAGAAAGGTAAATAATAGAAAATATATGCAAAATCATATATTTCTACCCACCTACATATAAATAAATAATATATAAATAAATATAAATATATATATATATATATATATATTTATAATATATAAATAAATATATATATATATATATATATATATATATATATATATATATATATATATATATATATATGCACCGCGATGAATTGTACACTGTAGCACGTAGTCATATACCAATGCTTTCAAGCATATATACACTCAGGCGTGTGGCACACAACCAATACAATCACATTCAAACTGCTTGAAACCAAGTTGGCATTTTAATGAATTCTTGTAGCAGAACAGTTTTGTTTGAATTTTTCAAATTTTTTAACTTTTGCCTAATGCAGATGGTCCACTAGCAAGCCATCCCCAACACCGATCGGAATAGTCGGTGGTTGCCAACGACTGACGTCAGAATTCTAACTTTTTTTTTTATATCTTGGTACTACCTTGCAGATGACAGCCCATGAATCTATGGCCAGCAAGCCGGCGCTCTTCTACTAATCAGCGGCCTTCCCACTGCATGTTATCATCATCATCGTTTTAGTAGAAAGGGAGGGACCAAGAATTTGAAAAAATTAAAACATATTAAAAAAAAGAAAAAAGCAGCTAAGTAGGAAATGGAAGTAAAAAATCTAAAGAACTAATGATGGTCGCAGTGGTTGGAAGAAGAAGAAAGATTGTCTAACATTGCATTGTAATCGTGATAGTGGTCGCAGTTATAGTGGCGGTGGTAGTAATGGTTGCATTTGTAATCGGGTGTGTGTGGTAGGTGGTTTAGTTGGGTATGGTGTAGGTTGGTGTTGTGTTGGTAGAGGTTGGTGTTGTGTTGGTGTTGGCAGTAGCATTTTCCAAAACTGGTGGTGGGGGGACAAGAAAAGCAGAAATTGCAAAGGTCATGGTTGCAGTAGTGAGAATGGTGACTGAGTGAGTATAGAGGAGGGAGAGGTGTGAAGGGGGCATTGTCGGTTCTACTCGTAGTCATGGCTAGCGTGGTAGTGGTGGCAGTACTAGGGGATAAATTAAGTCTGAATCGAATTGAAACAAGAATAAGAAACTAAAAGACCTAAAAGAGAGAAAAAAAAGGGAATGGGAAGTTAGCGGAAGACAAAACGAAGGAGAGAAGTTATGCTGCGAAAGAATGGTAAAGAAAGTGGATGGAATTAAGTTTTAGAAACAAAAGAGGAGGAGGAGGGAAGAGGGCAACTTTGAAGAATGGACATTATCCTTTGAAAGTTGTGAAAAGAATGAATATTTTAAAAGGTGGACTTTTAAATAGATATAAATAAATAGAAACAAACAATGGAAAATGAAATGATAAATAAGATATTGGAGAGAGAGAGAGAGAGAGAGAGAGAGAGAGAGAGAGAGAGAGAGAGAGAGAGTGAAACAATGAAAGATAAAAAAAGTATAAAAGAGAAAGAATGAACGATTGAAAAAGAATAACTGAAAGAGTAACAAATGAAAAGCAAAGAAAAAAATAAAAGACAGTGAAAGAAAGAAAGAATAAAAGACAAAGAAAAAGAGAAAGCCAGATAAAGAAAGAAAGAAAGAAAGAATAAAAGTCAAGGAAAAAAAATAAAAGAAAAAGACAAAGACAAAGAAAGAAAGAATGAAAGACAAAGAAAGAAAAGAAGAAAAAGACAGAAAGGAAGGATAAACGATAGAGAAAGAGAGAACCAATGAAAGAAAAAAGAAAAAGAATGAAAGACAAATAATAAAAAGAAAGAAATAATGAACGAGAAAGAAAGAAAGAAAGAATGAAAGAGAGAAAGAGTTAAATAGAATAAATGAATGAACTAAATAGAAAGAAAGAAAAAATGAAAGGCACAAAAGAAAAAGAATGAACTGAAGAGAAAGAAAGAAAGAATGAATGAAAAACAAAAAAGAGAAAAAAATGAACCTAATAGAAGAAGAAAAAGAATGAAAGTTAAACAAAGAAAGGATAAAAGATAAATAAATAGGGAAAGAATGAAAAACAAAGAAAAAGTAAAAGACAGATAAAGTAAAATAGAGATAAAGAATAAAAGAGAAAAACGAACGAAAAATAAAAACGAACGAAAAAAAAAATGAACGAAAAATAAAAACGAACGAAATAAAAAAATGAACGAAAAATAAAAATGAACAAAAAAAAAAATAGTGACCAAAATAAAAAAATAAAATAAAATAAAAAGGAAGAAAAAACAATAAAAATACAAACGAAAATGGAAAGAGGTGGAAGTAGAAAAATTAGAGTTCAAATAATTGAAAGGAAAAAGACGAAGTTTAAATGAAAGAATAACGAAAGTGAAAGTAAATGTGTCAATTAAAATTCAAAAAAGAGAGGAGAAAAATAATAAAAGAAAGCGAAGAAAGATGCGGGAATGCGAAAAAAAATGAGACAATGTTTTAAAATAAGAATAGGAAGGAAAAATAAATTCAAGAAAATAATGAATAAAAATGAAAGGAGAACGATTAAACGAGTTGAAAAAGTAACAATGAAAAAGTAACAATGAAAAAGTAACCATGAAAAAGTAACAATGAAAAAGTAACAATGAAAAAGTAACAATGAAAAAGTAACAATGAAAAAGTAACAATGAAAAAGTAACCATGAAAAAGTAACAATGAAAAAGTAACCATGAAAAAGTAACCATGAAAAAGTAACAATGAAAAAGTAACAATGAAAAAGTAACAATGAAAAAGTAACAATGAAAAAGTAACCATGAAAAAGTAACAATGAAAAAGTAACAATGAAAAAGAGAAAATGAAAAGAAATGTTTTATTAAACGGAAAAGTGAAAAAAAATGTGAAAGAGAAAGAAAAAAGGTGACAGACAAAAATACAGGTGAAGGAATAAAACAGATGAGAGCGAAAGAAAAAATGTGAGAGAATAAAAAAGGTGAAGGAGAATGAATAAAAGCGAGATAAAAGGAATAAGGTTAGATAGAGAGAGAAAAAAGAGAGGATGAAAAATGGGTGAGATAGAAAGAAAAACAGTGAAAGAGAATGAAAAAGTGAAAGAAAATGAGAAAAAGAGTGAGATAGGAAGAAAAATGTAAGAGAGAATGAAAAATGTGAGAGGGAATGAAAAATGTAAGAGAGAATGAAAAAAGGTGAAGGAGAATAAAAATGGAGATGGAGAAGGAATAAAGGCGAGAAAGAAGGAATAAGGTCAGATAGAGAGAAAAAATAAGCGAGAATAAAAATGTGTGAGATAGAAAGAAAAACGGTGAAAGAGAATGAAAAAGTGAAAGAAAATGAAAAAAGAGTGAGATAGGAAAAAATGTAAGAGAGAATGAAAAATGTGAGAAGGAATGAAAAAGGTGAAGGAGAATGAAAAATGAGTGAGATAGAAAGGAAAAGGGTTAGAGAAAAAGAAATAAGGTGAGATAGAATGAAAACAAACGAGATTGAAGAAAAATGTGAAAGAGAAAAAGTGAGATAGAAGAAAGAAGCTTAGAGAGAAAGAAGATTTGAACGAGAAATCAGAAAAAAAATCGTAAAAAAGAAAAATAAATTTAAACATGATTGAAAAGTTCAAAAGGAAAAGAAAAAAAACGAAAAAAAGACGGAAATACTGCGAAATGGAAGAATATGAGATGAAAATAAATAAATAACATAACATAAGAAGAAACAAACAAACCGAAAAAAAAAGAAAACTTTCTAGTTTTCTTTTTTTTCTTTTTTTTCTCATTTTCCTCAATAAAAATGAACAGAAGAAAATGAAAATAAAAAAGAAAATGAAAATAAAAAAGAAAAGAACTGATGAACAAAAAAAAAGAAAATATTTAAACAACAAAATCAAACTTTTAGTAAACAAAAAAAAAAGGAGGAGAACGGAGAAAAATATGTCGAAACAAACAAAAGTGGAGAGTTTGATTATAAAAAAAAAAGGAAGGAAGGAAACGATTTAAAGGAAAAGTTGAGTTTCATGATGGAACGAGAAGAGGCCGTAGGGTTGGCGACTGAGATCTGTTTTTTGTTTTGTTTTTTTGTTTTTTTTTGTCTTGATTTTTTGTTTTCCTCCACTTTTTTCCCCCTTTCGAGAGATAACAACGACAAGATGTGAAATTCAGAGGCTTATTGCCGAATTCTACAAATAACTGGAAGTCAATAGAATCGAGAGTGAAATGAAGTTGTCATAACTATCAATATTCGCGTGGAAATTATCATTATCAGCGATCGGTAGATGGGGGAAACATGAAAACAAGACGGTTGCAACATGCTCGGTTCGGTTGGTAAAATGAGGCGGACATGTAATAACCATGATTGTAAGGTTAGATCGCGGCCATTAGTGATATTTCTTTTCAGGGTGGGGACGAATGAGCGGCGGTGTAAAGTTAGGGAACATTAGTAAGGGGTATATATAAGGACTGATTACGTGCCGGTTGGTTAGGGGTGTCTATCAGGACTATGATTTTGTACCCATTGATTAGGAGTATATACCAGGACTATGACGTCGTACCCGTTGATTAGGAGTATATATCAGGACTATGATGTCGTACCCATTGATTATGAGAATATATCAGGACTATGATGTCGTACCCATTGATTAGGAGAATATATCAGGACTATGATTTTGTACCCATTGATTAGGAGAATATACCAGGACTATGACGTCGTACCCGTTGATTAGGAGTATATATCAGGACTATGATGTCGTACCCATTGATTATGAGAATATATCAGGACTATGATGTCGTACCCATTGATTAGGAGAATATATCAGGACTATGATTTTGTACACATTGATTAGGAGTATATACCAGGACTATGACGTCGTACCCGTTGATTAGGAGTATATATCAGGACTATGATGTCGTACCCATTGATTATGAGAATATATCAGGACTATGATGTCGTACCCATTGATTAGGAGAATATATCAGGACTATGATGTCGTACGCATTGATTAGGAGTATATACCAGGACTATGACGTCGTACCCGTTGATTAGGAGTATATATCAGGACTATGATGTCGTACCCATTGATTAGGAGAATATATCAGGGCTATGATTTTGTACCCATTGATTAGGAGTATATACCAGGACTATGACGTCGTACCCGTTGATTAGGAGTATATATCAGGACTATGATGTCGTACCCGTTGATTATGAGAATATATCAGGACTATGATGTCGTACCCATTGATTATGAGAATATATCAGGACTATGATTTTGTACCCATTGATTAGGAGTATATACCAGGACTATGACGTCGTACCCGTTGATTAGGAGTATATATCAGGACTATGATGTCGTACCCATTGATTATGAGAATATATAAGGACTATGATGTCGTACCCATTGATTAGGAGTATATACCAGGACTATGACGTCGTACCCGTTGATTAGGAGTATATATCAGGACTATGATGTCGTACCCATTGATTAGGAGAATATATCAGGACTATGATGTCGTACCCATTGATTATGAGAATATACCAGGACTATGCCGTCGTACCCGTTGATTAGGAGTATATATCAGGACTATGATGTCGTACCCATTGATTAGGAGAATATATCAGGACTATGATGTCGTACCCATTGATTATGAGAATATACCAGGACTATGATGTCGTACCCATTGATTAGGAGAATATATCAGGACTATGATTTTGTACCCATTGATTAGGAGTATATATCAGGACTATGATGTCGTACGCATTGATTAGGAGTATATACCAGGACTATGACGTCGTACCCGTTGATTAGGAGTATATATCAGGACTATGATGTCGTACCCATTGATTATGAGAATATATCAGGACTATGATGTCGTACCCATTGATTAGGAGAATATACCAGGACTATGCCGTCGTACCCGTTGATTAGGAGTATATATCAGGACTATGATGTCGTACCCATTGATTATGAGAATATATCAGGACTATGATGTCGTACCCATTGATTAGGAGTATATACCAGGACTATGACGTCGTACCCGTTGATTAGGAGTATATATCAGGACTATGATGTCGTACCCATTGATTAGGAGAATATATCAGGACTATGATGTCGTACCCATTGATTATGAGAATATACCAGGACTATGATTTTGTACCCATTGATTAGGAGAATATATCAGGACTATGATGTCGTACCCATTGATTAGGAGAATATATCAGGACTATGCCGTCGTACCCGTTGATTAGGAGTATATATCAGGACTATGATGTCGTACCCATTGATTATGAGAATATATCAGGACTATGATGTCGTACCCATTGATTAGGAGAATATATCAGGACTATGATGTCGTACCCATTGATTATGAGAATATACCAGGACTATGATTTTGTACCCATTGATTAGGAGAATATATCAGGACTATGATGTCGTACCCATTGATTAGGAGAATATACCAGGACTATGCCGTCGTACCCGTTGATTAGGAGTATATATCAGGACTATGATGTCGTACCCATTGATTATGAGAATATATCAGGACTATGATGTCGTACCCATTGATTAGGAGTATATACCAGGACTATGACGTCGTACCCGTTGATTAGGAGTATATACCAGGACTATGATGTCGTACCCATTGATTAGGAGAATATATCAGGACTATGATTTTGTACCCATTGATTAGGAGAATATACCAGGACTATGCCGTCGTACCCGTTGATTAGGAGTATATATCAGGACTATGATGTCGTACCCATTGATTATGAGAATATATCAGGACTATGATGTCGTACCCATTGATTAGGAGTATATACCAGGACTATGACGTCGTACCCGTTGATTAGGAGTATATATCAGGACTATGATGTCGTACCCATTGATTAGGAGAATATATCAGGACTATGATGTCGTACCCATTGATTATGAGAATATACCAGGACTATGATGTCGTACCCATTGATTAGGAGAATATATCAGGACTATGATTTTGTACCCATTGATTAGGAGAATATACCAGGACTATGCCGTCGTACCCGTTGATTAGGAGTATATATCAGGACTATGATGTCGTACCCATTGATTATGAGAATATATCAGGACTATGATGTCGTACCCATTGATTAGGAGAATATATCAGGACTATGATTTTGTACACATTGATTAGGAGTATATACCAGGACTATGACGTCGTACCCGTTGATTAGGAGTATATATCAGGACTATGATGTCGTACCCATTGATTATGAGAATATATCAGGACTATGATGTCGTACCCATTGATTAGGAGAATATATCAGGACTATGATTTTGTACCCATTGATTAGGAGTATATACCAGGACTATGACGTCGTACCCGTTGATTAGGAGTATATATCAGGACTATGATGTCGTACCCATTGATTAGGAGAATATATCAGGGCTATGATTTTGTACCCATTGATTAGGAGTATATACCAGGACTATGACGTCGTACCCGTTGATTAGGAGTATATATCAGGACTATGATGTCGTACCCGTTGATTATGAGAATATATCAGGACTATGATGTCGTACCCATTGATTATGAGAATATATCAGGACTATGATTTTGTACCCATTGATTAGGAGTATATACCAGGACTATGACGTCGTACCCGTTGATTAGGAGTATATATCAGGACTATGATGTCGTACCCATTGATTATGAGAATATATCAGGACTATGATTTTGTACCCATTGATTAGGAGTATATACCAGGACTATGACGTCGTACCCGTTGATTAGGAGTATATATCAGGACTATGATGTCGTACCCGTTGATTATGAGAATATATCAGGACTATGATGTCGTACCCATTGATTATGAGGATATATCAGGACTATGATGTCGTACCCGTTGATTATGAGAATATATCAGGACTATGATGTCGTACCCATTGATTAGGAGTATATATCAGGACTATGATGTCGTACCCATTGATTATGAGAATATATAAGGACTATGATGTCGTACCCATTGATTATGAGAATATATCAGGACTATGATGTCGTACCCGTTGATTAGGAGTATATATAAGGACTATGATGTCGTACCCATTGATTAGGAGAATATATAAGGACTATGATGTCGTACCCATTGATTATGAGAATATATCAGGATTATGATGTCGTACCCATTGATTATGAGAATATATCAGGACTATGATGTCGTACCCGTGTATTAGGAGTATATATAAGGACTGGATCACCGAAGTTAAGCAACGTTGAACTTGGTCAGTACTAAATGGGTGACCATTTGGGACTTCCAGGTGTTGTATGCGCTCTCCGCTTATCTCGACATTGTTTCCAGTCGTCCTGGATTTCTCCTTGCCACTGGACTCAAACAGTGCCGATTCAGGATAGGTGTGGTTGGTGATTGCGCAACCCTTGCTTCACAATTTCACGTACAGCTGCCCCTAAGGGGTATTCTTTGTCTTTCGACTTTGTACGCATTGGTTAGGGATATATATAAGGACTATGAATTTGTACCCGTTGGTAATAATAATTATATTTTGAGTGTTACTCGCACTGAGGATTAAACCTTTAACCTCCAAGAAATTGTAACTTACAACTGAATTTTACCAAGTACGTTATTCACTATGCCACGTAGTGGATAATGTACGTGATAAAATTACTATGGACTTTTACTTAGTCATGGCTGACGAAACGAGAGCATGCTATTTTCGTAGATTAGGACTATGATTTCTTGCCCATTGTATTATGGGTGTATATATATATATATATATATATATATATATATATATATTGTGACTATGATTTTGTGCCCGTTTGTTAGGGGTATATATCATGGCTATGATTTCAAGGTATATCAACTAGAGAGAAGAGATGGGGGATAAACAATAGGGGACAACAAAAAAAGGACATGTAGAAACTATGATAGGACGGTTAGGATGCGAGAACCATTGATATTGTTTTTTGTGGTGAGCGAGAATGCAGAGATCATATCTGTGGGGTAAGAAGGATATATATCAAGACTATGATTTCACCGTATACAAACTCGTTAGAAGGAAATACAGAATCACGAAGGAGAAAAAAAAAACAGGGGACAGTGAAAAGGGATATGGAGTAACTAAAATTGTAAGTTTAAGGTGCAGCCACCAGTGGTATTTTTTTTCTTTAATCGAGGAGGGAGCGCTTTCAAGGCTTACCAACTAGAGGGAAAGAAAAGGGATTGGTAACAACTCTGATTGGTTAGAATGCGAGAACTAGTGATATTGTTTTTGTGTGGTTGACGAGAATAGGAGATCATACCTGTGGGTTAAGGATGATATATATATATATATATATATATATATATATATATATATATATATATATATATATATATATATATATATATATCAGGATTATAATTTCAACTAGTGTTGGGATGATTACCCGGAATCGGGGATAGGAAAAATCGGAAGATTTGGGGGTATCGGAAAATTGATGCCTATTTTCCGATGCCAAAACGATTTTATTAATTATCTTTTTTTATTTGATTTTGTTTAAAGTAAAATCTTCCATTGCTGGTAATAATGATAAAATAATAAATATTGATTGATTTTAAAATACCAATAAAGCTAAAATCGAGAGATCATCCTCCACAAGTGTATTTGGACGTTTAGGAAAATATCTGCATGTTTAACAGGTGTTTTAACGAAAATCGGTGGAAATAACAATGTTATAGTTAAATAATTAGAGATTTATAAAGAATCGGAATTGGTAATTATATTGAAATCGGGAATTTAGCACGGAATCTGTAATTGTATCGGAATCGGGAAAAATATTAAAATCGTCGCATCGCTGATTTCAACGTATATAAATTCGAGAAAAAAAAAAGACAGAATCATGAAAGAGGGAGTAGACATTAAAAAAAAACAGGGAACAGGCAAAAAGTGGCACGAAATAACTATAGTCGTAACGTTATGGCGCAGGTGTTAGTGATATTCTTTTTTTTTTTTTGCCGGGGGGGGGGGGCGTGCGATATCACCGTATACCAACTAGAAAGAAAATAACGTAGAATCATGGAAGGGAGATAAATAAAAATGGAGGACAGTGAAAGGGTACATATAGCAAGTATTATTGCAAGGTTGGCGTGCGGGCACTAGTGATATTTCATTTGGGGTAGGGCGTGAGAGGGTGGGGATAGGTGATAAGGTTTCGTGTCAATTGGTTAAGGGTTATATATCATCACTAGGGCTATGACAAGAGAATATTCTTTTCATTATTTTGACTCTCGAGTATATATCAGTTAATGTCTTATATGATTTTATATAGACTGATGTGGTTCTCGATTGATTAACGTTGGCTAACTGTGTCGGATTCTTCAGTTGGAAGCCATGTTTAGTTTCGGAACAGGTTCCGATGGTTAGTTGTTCTTACAAGTCCTGGAGATGACTGGTTCTCAGTAAACTGTTCTTTTGTACAAGTTCCTAACTTTACAATTTTGTAGTCACACGTTTAAAAGGTTTAATTTTTATGGAGCAATTTTGGTTTTTGATTTGTTGATAGCAGAACGTGAATTAATTTGATTCGTCAGTTCTTAGCAGCAGCGTTTATAAAAAGAATCTCCTGACTGTGAGGGAGTATCTGTGCGTTTATAAAAAGAATCTCCTGACTGTGAGGGAGTATCTGTGCGTTTATAAAAAGAATCTCCTGACTGTGAGGGAGTATCTGTTCACAGATGCTGCACTTTGTGACCATTACCCTTGTGGCAATTAGTTCTTGTACTATGTAGGGAGTTGGGCAGCAAGATGTCGGTTCACGTTACACTTGAACTTCTGCATGTCAGTACAGTTGGAGAAGCAGGAACCCTGAAGGGAATTCCAAAGTCTAGCGGTTCTGGGGAAGAAACTACTGGAGTAGAAGGCTCTCTTACATCTAGAGATCTCTACTGTGAAGGGGTGGGATTTAGCTGCTTGTCGGGTTTGTCGGGGGTATTTACGTCGAGGGGGTACGAGTGCTTGCAGTTCGTCAGAGCATTCACCGTTAAAGTACTTGTAGAACAGGCAGAGGGATGCTACGTTTCGTCGATGGGACAGAGGCTGAAGTTTAGATGACAATTCAGGACCTATCAGATTGGCGACTCTCTTTTGAACCTTGTCTAGGAGCGAGAGACTAGTAGCAGATGCACCAGCCCAACTATGACAACAATTCTCCATACATGGGCGAATTGTGGCCTTATAGAGGTACAGGATACGTTCAGGCGTTAGTAGCTTTCTAGCATGGTAGAGAGAACCTACCTTCTTTGCAGCGGTTCTGGCAATGCCCTCAATGTAATTGTTCCAACTCATGTTTCTTGTGAACGTTCTTTTGCCACAACCCTAATCATTGCTATGATTTCAAGTTTGTATTATTTGAATTATTCTGACTACTGTTCTCGTGTTGGGTGTTATTCTCACAACGTTTCGGTCGATATACCTCACGACCTTCTTCAGGTGTATTTTTTCCAACCCAGGATTCTGTACGGAATTTCGAATGAAACTCTTCATTTAATCCATAGGATAGCATGCTCTCGTTCCGTCAGAAATGACCAGGTAGAAGTCTCATTTTATTCGCAGTTGCATTCTTAGTATCGCTTGCACTGAGGATTAAACCTTCGATACTAAGAATGCAATTGCGAATTACTGAAGATACATCTACAGAAGGCCGGAGGTTACATCGGCTGCAACGTGGTAGGAATAATATTCAAGATAATAGCAGTAGTCGCAATAATACAAATTTTCAATCCTAATTTGAAAAATTAAAAAAACATTATGCTTTCAAGATATATAAACTCGACAGAAAGAATACAACATCAGGGAGGACGGGGGCAAAAAAAGGAACAGTAAAAGGAGATTGTTATGCCAAAAAAATGGAGAGAGAACAATGTCAAGGTCGTTAATAAAAGTAAAAAAGAAAATTAGAAAGAAAGTAACCACTGTAGTTTAAAGAGAAAAAGAATTTCAAATAAAAAAATTAAAAATTAAAAAGAAAAGTATATATAAAAACATTTATGTAACTAGTTTTTTTTTTTTTTTTTTTTTTTGTTTATAATAGAGTCCCCACTTACCAAGGCTCGCAGGCCACTTAAGGACAAGGATTAACAAATGTACGATAATCACCAGGACCTTAGTATAGTAATCGTTAGTTGTGAAAATTTGGTATAAGCAAAAGCTTGTTTACACTTGATTTGAAGATGACGATAATGTAGTCAGTTGGAAAGCAGGCCAGCGGAACAGAGTTCCACAGACAGGTAATTCTAGGAAAGAAGCGTTGTTCTTTGAATCTGCGTTTAGATTTAGGCACAGATAGAAAGTGGGGGAAATTGTTGATAGTGGTCGTAACTAGTGGAGTATTTTTTGTGAAAGTTTGGCAAGGGGTAACCAGAGATTGGAGTTCAGACGAGCACTTGCCATGGAAATAACGATAGAGTAGAGGCAGGCTAGAAACTTCTTGCGTATTCGTATTATTTGGATTCTTCAGACTACTGTTCTCACCTTTAGTGTTATTTTCTATAACGTTTCGGTCGATGTAACCTCCGACCTTCTTCGGGTATATTTTGTCAAAAACGGGAATCTTTTTGTCCAACTTGGGAATGTAGGAGGAATTTCGAATGGAATTCTCTATTAAATTCACGGGGGTAGCATGCCTGGATAGAAGCCTAAGTAATTCGCAATTATATTTTGAGTGTCGCCCGCATTGAGGATTGAACCTTCAACCTCCAAGAAAATATAACTTACAACTGAATTTTACCAAGTACATTATCCACTACACTACATAGTTGATAATGTACGTGATAAAATTACTAAGGACGTCTACTCAGTCATGGCTGATGGAACGATAGCGTGCTACTCCCGTAGATTAAATGAAATATTTGTTATAATTAAAACTACAATAGATAAAATAAAACGAAATTGTTAAAATCCTACTAAAACATTAAAAACGAAATCAAATCCACCAGAATGCATTTTGTTTTACTGCAAACAAGTCAGCATTTTTTTTATCTTTTGTTGACAGTTGAAAACAAAAGAATCAATTACTATCGTGACTCTGCAAAACACTGGAAAAAAGTTTAGAAGCATTTAAACTGTCGAATATGAAGTCATCTTTCGGTTTTTAAATTCTGAACAAATTCTCGTATTAAAAGCTGAAAAGTTTTAGAATCTAAATAGTTAAAAAAAAAAAAAAAAAAAACGGCTGTAAATACACCAAATAGCTTTATAAATATAAATTAAAACAACATTGTACTATAAAAAATGGTTTTAATAATTTTAATCACCAAACGATGCCATTTAACTTTAAACATTTACAACTGATAATTATTTCTAAAAAAAAAGAACATAGTTTAAAGTTAAAAAAAGCCCCCCAAAAACCCTCCTTTCATAAATCCTTTTATAAAATTCTTCATAATTTAGCTGACAATCCAGTCATCTCATTACTTAACCTCGAGTGGCTGTGATAAATGTGTTTTAATAAATAATTTAATGACTGAATGTTACTATAATACGTAGATTTAGTTTAAAATCCTAGTTTTTTTTCCCTATTAATACTTCAACAATAAAAACACGGCATAGACGGAAAAAAAAAACGAAAGGGGCGAAACATTTTTTTCATAAGATTCTTTATTATTCAACTGATAATCCACCCATCTTATATATATATATATATATATATATATATATATATATATATATAAAGAAATCCAGCAGAGTGCTCTATTATAAGGAAAATCCGAAAATAAGAGCGTATAAGATGAGTATTGGCTGAAGAGAGCTGGATATGGGTATCTAAAACGGTCCCTAATTTTCGGGTTTGAAACCGACGGTACCGATGACTTATCTCATCTAAATTTCTGTAAACAAAACATATATATATATACACATACATATACGCACATATATATATATATATACATACACCATACACACACGCACACATATATATAGACACACACATACATATATATATATACATACATACATACATACATACATACATACATACATATATATATATATATATATATATATATATATATATATATATATATATATATATATATATATATATATGCACACACTTAGGTATACACACACAAGCATAGTAGCTTTCTTCAGTCTTGACATACTATGGATAACCACTGCGCGTGAAAGTTTTTTGTGGCAAGAGTTGCGCAATCACCAACTACGCCTCTCCTGAATTGATCTTTTTAAATACGAGTGGCAAGTGGAAGTTAAGGACGACTGGAAACAATACTGAGATAAGCGTACAACACATAAAGCGTATAGAATTCCTAATCTAGTACTAGCCAAGCTAAATGTTGCTTAACTTCGGTAATCTGACAAGAACCGGTGTGTCAATGTGATTATTAGAATGTATACAAATACAGATATACACAGACCTGTACACATACATACCCATTCACCCCCACACCTATATATATACACGCACACACACACACATATATGTGCATATATAACTAATAAGAACTACTAACAAATTAGTAAAATAAACCTACATAATCGCAGGCCGGCACCCGTGATAAAAAGGGCCCCTCAACCCGTTTATACACCAGAACAATAATATCAGAGTTCTTGGCCTTCGGGTCAGGATCAAAGTGTAGCATCTGTTCCGGCAGATGCTGCACTTAAGATAATTTGTACCAGTCAATGGAGGGGAAACCCTCTATACTGGGACAATTATTATTTTTGGTAACCAGAGTGACCCCTTTTAGGGGAGCTGGTTTTTACCTCACATTAAAAACGGCCTTGTGCCTAATTTGCTCAGTGGGGGGAGCAAATAAATACCATCTGTTCTTCAGATGCTGCACTTCTGTTTCTTGTTCTCTTTCGGTGAAGGAGAAATCCTTCACGACTGAGACAATTTTTATTTTTGTACCTTTTCTCCACGTTAAAAAACGACCCTGGTGTCTAACTCTGTCCCGTGGGGAGGCATAGTAAATAGGTACACCAGGCGGGAGGGGACAAGTAATGGTGTTAACATACTCTACTCTGGTAGTGACACGATAGCCATGATAGATGCTAACCAAGGTCAACCATCAGGTTGATAAAAAAGGCCCTGGCCACCTCTCACCACCAATTCTAGCAAGCAAACACACAATATTTGAGGGTTAAAAACCCAACCATGGTCAGTTACAGAAAATGTTTCGATTGTTTTTCTACCATTATTCAAAGTCTGAGAAGTGGAGCAAAGCTTTAAACCTTAACAGGAAGATTAAAAAAAAAA
Organism: Euprymna scolopes; assembly: GCF_053919585.1. NCBI lineage: Eukaryota > Metazoa > Mollusca > Cephalopoda > Sepiida > Sepiolidae > Euprymna > Euprymna scolopes. The sequence continues at coordinate 100,623,955 of NC_136510.1, read as the reverse complement.
ATTAATCTCCCAGAAGACAAAATATTTATTATTTGTATTTCAGTAGGTCCCTATTTATTTAAAGATTTTTTTTTACGTGGAAAGAAAAATAGTGCGTTCAAAGGATAAGACTGGCAAGTAAAATTGAAAAACAAATTATTTAAAAAAAAAAAAATGAAGAAAGAGCGAGATAAATAATTAAAAAAAAGAAAAAACATGGAAGTGTGAGAGGAAAATCGATAGAGATTTCGTAAAACTAAAATGAAAACTGATAGGAAACGGGAAAACGAAAAAAAAAAAAGAAAATAGAAAATTTGTAAAAATAAAGAGCGGGAAAAATAGAAACAATGAATGTTTGTTATTACATATTGTAAACAATTCAGTGTACACAAATGATTGAACAAAAGTTGTGCTGTGACTCATATTGTGCATATATAGAGGTAATAAAATAAAAGGGAATAAATAGAAAGGGTGCATAAAAAGGAAGAAAAAATAGAGATTGAAAATGAAAAACGAAATCGGAAAACACTCATTACAAAGTGTGTTTGCATAGCATGAGAATCAACCTCTCAGAATCGGAACAGAGCCGATTCAAGTCAGTGAGACTCGTTATCTTTTCAGGTAAAATTGTATAAAAATAATAAATTTGGTTTATTATAATGCTTTCGCTTGTTTATTCTATTTTTCTTGGTTCTATTTGA
>NC_136510.1:100610775-100620775 GCF_053919585.1 Euprymna scolopes | reverse complement strand
ACTAGCTGGTAGCCTGGCGTTTTCCGGTCGTAAAGTACGCTTAAATATTACATTTTAATTCATGCAGATTTCGTATTTATTATTATAGGGCAAATTCTTTATTAATTATTATGTTGTACTTAATATATAATAGAGATTCCAAAAGGAAAAATGACTTGTGTGCTATCAGTTAAAATTGAAAACAATATATATAGCTTTCCGGCCTGATCTGCTAGCGTATATTCTAAATCTATACATATACAAAAACTGCAAAAAAATAATGTTGTTTAATCTGTAACTTTTACTTAACGCATGCGCAGGGATAAAAAGGTATAGTCGACTTACCCCAGGCCAGGGTCGATTTTTTTTCTTTCAATTTTAACCTATTAGCAGTTATTTTACCGGTTGAAAACTAAATCGAAAGAAAGTGTGTTACATGTCCAAATACCCTATATATCAAATTTATATATATATATATATATATATATATATATATATATATATATATATGTATATATATATGATAGATATATTGATAAAATATTCCTGTATGCTAAAACATTTTCATCTTAAATTATACGCAATTATGCAGAATATCGAAACTATGCATAAATAGTAAAATGAAACCAATCATCTAATAAGGAAACAAAAAAAAAGTGGTACTCCTGCAGTATTTTACCCACCGATTTCACGATCTTAGCCGAGCGTTGATCGACATCCGTCGGAAAACGCCGGAACATGGCGAGCGGTACGATACTCTATCAGCCAATCAGGGCGCTTCAAACGAACGCGCAGCAGACGAATAATTTTCATTGGAATTACACACATAGAGTTTCATTTCAGTTATTTTATTGTTCAAAGTAAAAATACACAGCCTTTCATTTCAGCTATTTAATTTAGCGATAAAAAAAAAAAAAAAAAAAACCGGGAGCTGTTGGAAACATATTTATGCGAATTTATGTGGAGACAAAAATTTGGACACAACCCTTCTTTTGTCTCCATAATAAATCAAATCGCGGAAGGCTACCCGGTTTGGGAAGGAGCTTCTTTCCACATCCTCTGAAAACCCTTTGCTCCCTACTTTGCCTCTCTACAGTCAGTAGAAAATCTTCCAGTCGGAACTAAAGATAAACAGTAATTGTTGTCCCCCCCTTACAAACATTACTGAAAAAAAACAAAAAAAAAACATTGTTGTTACTGTTTAATAACGTTTTGTTAAAAACACACAAAAAAAAAAAACATTGAAGTGTTTATTACTGTTGCTTACCCCCCCCCCCCCAAAAAAAGCTATCGGAAAACAAAATGAACCAAAAAAAAAAAAATATTCAACAAAATAAATTTATTTTACTTTAAAAAAACTTACGGTAAGTGTTTGTGATTTATTTTATCCAAATTTTTTGTATTAATTTTATCCATTTTGTTGTGTGTGTGTGTGTAATATCTTTTCCTTGTAATGTTGTTGCTATTCACATACTTTTAGCGTTCTTGCACCGTAGTAGCTCCGAATTCTCGGCTTTCGTCGGCGTTAACGCCGAAAGCGTTCGTCAACGCTCGGCTAAGATCGTGAAATCGGTGGGTAAAATACTGCAGGAGTACCAAAAAAGTTAAGTAATTAAGGCTCGTTTTTCAAAGGAATATGCGAATTAGTTAATCTTCATGTAGTCACTCGCGTATCTATGACTGAGTATATTAAAAAGTTTGTTTTAATATCAATGTCAGAGCGAGAAAGAACCCATTTTTGTAGATATCTCTCTTTCTTTCTCATATATATATATATATATATATATATATATATATATATATATATTAAGTAATGTGATTTACAATTTAAAAATTTTTAAAAAATTTAAAAATTTAAAAATCAAATTTTAATTAAATTAAAAATCAGTTTCATAAGAAGGAACGACAACAAAATCAATTATCTGTACGATCGTTTCGGAAATCCGTGCTTTTTATTGTGGTATACATGAAGTTATGTAGAACAATTATATATAGTTCTTTTGGTAAGCACGGTCTCCTCATCAGCAAATTTAGGAGGATTTTTATTGAATTTAAAAGACACCATAAATAAACCTAGCTTTAAAAGTAAGGCAGATGAATCTTTTAGTTTTTCTTTTTTTTGAAATCAGGAACTGTGTTTCAAGTAGTCATTTAGATGTTTGCTATAGCTTTTTATTTTATTTTATATATATATATATTGTCTTTAAAATATAATTATCCACTGACACGTGTTTCGTCGTATATTATTATTATTATTATTATTATTATTATTATAAACAAATTTACTTAGTCGCGACACTGAACATGCTGATGTATCACACAGATGGTGGCTTACGTTTGCGCACCCTCCCACCTCTCCTGCTTAAGTATTTCTTAGTAGCTTCCGTCTCTTCACACTGATAACCTTGAATTACGCCTTCTTTCTTTCTCGTTTTCTTCGTTTTGCCTCTTGGCCATATCTTGAATGTCTGGGGTATATATGTCACATGACCCCTCACTCACTCCTCTAAACTTTACAATATTTTGTTTTAAGTAAAAGTAACTTTTTCTTTTCCTTTATTTATGGCTGGTTTCTTCTGTGGAAAGTAACCACTTTTTAAGTCGCCTGAAGAGGACTTGCGGCGTTAAACCACCATCTGTCCGAAACATTAGCATATTCAGCGTCGCAACCTTGTAAATTTGTTTATATTAATAAATATATATCTTGCTCTTTTCTTATTGAACATTCTTAATAACCTCGTTAAATTCATCAGTTATTACTCTTGAATACGTGCAAACGTGCAACTTGGTATATATATATATATATATATATATATATATATATATATATATATATATAGTGGCGTATCTAGGGTATGGCAGGCATGGCCCGTGCCATGGGCGCCACTCGCCACTGTGACATGAGCGCAAAAATTGGTTGACAAAAATTAAAATTAGTAGTTAGGTATATCTAAGGTATAAATTATTAAGAAGGGGCGCACATTCAAACTTTGCCATGGGCGCCATTTTACATAGGTACGCCACTGTGTGTGTGTGTGTGTGTGTGTGTGTGTGTGTGTGTGTGTGTGTGTATATATATATATATATATATATTATATATATATATATATATATATATATATATATATATATATATATATATATGTGTGTCAAAATATCATTAATTCATTACCCAGCAGCCGTATAGCACAATGGTGAGAAGTCTTGACTGTCATTTGGGCGGTCGCGTTTCGATCCTGGCTTAAGGCAGCTGCTTGTCTAGCACTGATGAACTGCGAAACAGTAGTGTATGTGGATGACTATGTGTGTGTGTGTGTGTGTGTAGAGATGTATATATATATATGTGTGTGTGTGTGTGTGTGTGTGTATAAAGATGTACATGCGTGTATGTATATATATATATATATATATAAATTTTTTTAAGTTTGTTTTTGAAATGTTGTTACTTTCAATGCATACCGTTTTCGTTTAACGGGTCTAGACTGTTATTTTAAACCCATTCACCGTTAATTTTGCGTTAAGCTCAATGTGTGTATTTAATAGGGGCAGAGTATATATAGTGCCAAATTTTGCTGAAAATTCAAAGACTCACGTTTTCTTTTTTATAACCTTCATTTATTTCCTGGATTTTCCCATTACTGCTGTTTCATTAATGAGTGGCAATTTTACGATTTATGTTTCCATAAAAATATCCAGTCCTCACCAACTTCTTCAGATGTTTACCCATTAGATTTTTACAACAAAAGGTATATTTTTAACATGCTGGACATCGTATTCGGGTAAAAGAATTTCCAAAGCCATACTTCCTCACTTCCTCCATCTTTTGGTGTTATGTATATAAACGAATTCCCATTCGGGTTTCTTTTTACTCGTATATCCCTGAGCATTTGCTCTTTCGTGATAATTTAATTTGTTTTTAGAATTTCTGTGTTAATCAACGATTAACTCCTGATGAGTTTATTGACTAAAGGGGCCCCTAGAGTTTTTCGATGTATTATCTTTAATACATTATCTGTATGTATATATATATATATGTGTGTGTGTGTGTGTGTGTGTGTGTGTGTGTGTGTGTGTGTGTACCAAAGGGCGAATGAACCCTTTTTCGGGGTCAACGGCCAACTAGCACTCTGTGTGTTTGTGTGTACGTATGTGTGCATTTTTCTTTTTTTTTGAAGTGCAGGGATATATTCAGTAAAGGAGCCAGGGGTTATGATGGAGGAGCACTGATCTAGACAATCAAAGTATTCAGGCATGTTTTGAATTTTATAGAACAGTGATTCATCCGATAATAGCGAACAGAAAACCCCATGAAAGCAAACATTCCGTTAGATCAAATTTTTTCACAAACAAATTCTGAATTTATTTCAAAATCAACGCCATCTTTGATTTTAGAGGAGTACATAAATGTACATATAAATTTGTCCTGTAGAAGTTTCAAAATTAATCTGGAATAGCAATCCGTCTGACAATTATTAAAACTGGCTGATAGGTTTCGTTGTGTCTTCCAACTATTTTATTGTCACGAATAAAATTTATTTTTGATATTTTATCCGGATAAAACTAATGCTACCGAAAATACATTTTTTTCCATATTAGAATAAACATACGTGTTTTCACATTTTGTTATCATATTTTGGCCAATTAATAACCAATTATGTTTCAAATGGCGGTGTGATGCGTCTAGTGTGTAGTTGTAGATGTGCTTATCATCTCTTACTCTCAGCTAACACAGCTGGCTAGCATTTATGTGAAAAAGGAGCCGAATGCGTAAGTCTCTCTCTGACAGTATACAGCCTCTCCATCTGCAAGCCCTATGTAGTGGTTCCCCACACTGAAACATGGAAACTGAGCACCGTGCGGCGTCAGGCTAAACTACAAGGACTCGGAGGAGGTTGGCCCCCAGACATGTGACATGCAAGCCCACCGTCGTGTGGATATGCCCTGGTGACTCATGAACCAACCCCCAGCTATGGGTCAAATAGTCACACTGCCTTGTGGCTGTCTTGGGAAAGACAAAGGCTAAGGGAGTAAACCCCAACAGAAAATCTGGAGTGGAGCTCCTAAGACGGTAGGAAGACAGACCAGTCTCATTCCGACAACTCCTGCATCCTGATTCGTTCCCAGCCATCTTGACACACTCTTGCCACTGGAACCGGCACATCAGGAAGAGAGAGTGAGGCTGATCCTGCACAAGTCTCCCTCACTTTAATCCAAGTCAAGTGCAAGTCATGACATCGACTTTTTTTAACCTCAAGTACTGCGGCGACAGGGAAACGGCAAAGCAGTAGGTGTGGATACGCTAGAAGCTGTAGCTGTGAACCGACACGTAAGCGATTCAGGACATGTCGTCGTTCCTCACTGGACTGAGGCAGTGATGAGTCCGACAGCCTCCTGAGTGACCAAGCAGCCCTCTTTAGGCTCGCTCTGCTCGCCTCCGTAGAATGAGAGTACAGGGCAAGAAAAAGTGCCCTAAAAATAGCCTACTTCACCAAACCCTGGCCAGCAACTGTGGCTGGCGGAGATCCCTCTTTAGCGGTCAAAAAAAAAAAAAGAAAAAAGAAAACACAGGTGCTTACTCTAGCATCGTGGAATGTCCAAACCCTGCTCGACAATGCAAAAGCAAATCGACCTAAAAGATGAACAGCGCTTATAGCTCGTGAGTTTGCTCGCTACAATATTGACATTGCAGCCCTAAGTGAAACTCATTTTGTAGACAAAGGCCAACTGACCGAAACTGGTGGAGGCTGCACCTTCTTCTAGTGTAGGCGCAGTGCTGAAGAGCGGCATGAAGTTGGTGTGGGTTTTGCTATCAAAACAACTCACATACCAAAACTAGCCAGCATTCCTGAAGGTATCAACGACAGACTAATGAAAATGCAGTTACCTCTTGGACGCAACACCAGCATTACGCTGGGCAGCGCCTATGCCCCAACGATGACTAACCCTGATGAGGTCAAAGACAAGTTTTATTAAGAGGTGGACTCTCTCATTTCCTCAGTCCCTCAGTCGGAGAAGCTTGTAATTCTTGGTGACTTCAATGCACATGTCAGTACTGGTCGTCAAGCCTGGCACAACATCATTGGAAAGCATGGAGTAGGCAAATGCAATAGCAACGGACTCCTCCTCCTTAGAACCTGTGCATCACATGATCTCAACATCACAAACACTATGTTCCACCTCCCAAATCGCAATAAAACCACATGGATGCATCCACGCTCTCGGCACTGGCATCAAATCGACTATGTCATTACCAGAATCAAGGACAGGCAGGACGTGAGACTGACCAAAGCCATGTGTAGGGCTGATGGACCGACCACCGCCTCATCATCTCCAAATTCAACTTCTTCATCCAACCAAAGAGAAGGCCGCAGGGTAAAAAAACAGCCAAGAGGCTCAATACAGCCAAATTGAAATGTCCTAAAACAGCAGAGGAATTCCAGAGCAGCATACATAGTAAACTTGCTAACTTCAATCTCAATCACAACAGCGTTGAAGAGAACTGGACATCCTTCAGAGATGTTGTTCACTCTGCTGCTCTTGACATTCTAGGTCCTGCCAACCAAGCACCACCAGGACTGGTTTGACGAGAATGATCCTGAGATCCACAACTTGTTGTAGGAAAAACACCGTCTTCTAAGAGCGCATCAAATGACCCAGCTTGTGTGGCGAAGAAAACTGCCTTCTCCAAAATGCGCAACAAAGTCCAATCCAAGCTGCGTTCAATGCAGGATTCCTGGCTCAGTGTCAAGGCAGATGAAATCCAAGGCTACGCAGACAAACATGATACAAAGAATTTTTACGATGCACTAAGGGCAGTTTACGGACCACAGTCTTCGGGATCCTCTTATCTGCTCAGTGCCGACGACTCAACTCTACTCACAAGAAAAAAGGAGATCCTCAACAGATGGGCTGACTATTTCAACAAAGTGCTCAATCGCCCTGGATCCACCAATGATATAGCAATTGAACGTCTCCCTCAAGTCCCCATCAATCAACAGCTCGACCCCCCCCCATCAATCGACGAGGTCAGCAAAGCCATTCAGCAGTCAACCAGTGGAAAAACTCCAGGCCAAGATGCCATCCCAGCTGAGGTTTACAAGTCTGGTGGTGTAGCCTTGCAGGAGCAGCTGACCTGCTTGTATCAGATCATGTGGAGGAAGGGACAACTACCAAAAGAGTTTAAATATGCCACAATCGTTCACATCTATAAGCAAAAAGGAAATCGCCAATCCTGCAATAACCACCGAGGTATCTCTCTCCTATCCATAGCAGGAAAGATCTTGGCTCGCATCCTCGTCAACCGCTTACTTGGTCACCTGGAACAGGGACTCCTAACGGAGAGTCAATGTGGTTTCCGCACCAGTCGGTGGACCACTAACATGATCTTTGCCGCCCTACAGCTTCAAGAGAAATGCATCGAACAGCACCGAGACTTTTACACAACCTTTATCGACCTGACCAAGGCATTTAACACAGTCAGTTGGGATGGTCTGTAGAAAATAATGAAGAAATTCGGTTTCCCAAGTACTTTAATCACAGTAGTTCATCAATTCCATGAAGGCATGATGGGGTGCGTCCTTGACGATGGTGAATCCTCGGAGGCTTTTCCGGTAACAAATGGAATTAAACAGGGCTGTATCCTTGCCCCCACACTGTTCAGCTTGATGTTTTCTGAAATGCTATTTGACGCTTTCAGTGACCAGTTACCAGGCATCAACATTAAATTCAGAACAGATGGAAAGCTGTTTAACCCAAGGAGACTTCAGGCTGTGACAAAGGTGAGGGAAGCAGTGCTGAGTGACTTTCTTTTTTCTGATGACTGTACCCTCAATGCCAGCAACGAGCGAGAAATACAAGACCAGATGAACAAATTCTCCGCAGCCTGTGACAACTTCGGCCTCACAATTAGCACCAAGAAGACCGAAGTTATGTTCCAACCAGTTCCCAGAAATCTGTATCATGAGCCAAGTATCTCAGCCAAGGGACAGAATCTTCAAGCGGTTGAGACCTTCACCTATCTGGGCAGCATTCTATCTCGGACAGCCACAATCAATCTCGAAATCAACAAGAATCGTCAAGACAAGCAGTGCATTCGGGAGACTCAGAAGCAAAGTCTGGGAAAGGAGAGGAATCAGCATTGACACCAAGCTGAAGGTTTACAGAGCAGTTGTCCTCATATTGCTTTATGGCTCAGAAACCTGGACTACTTACAGAAGGCACGAAGAAACGTTGAACCACTTCCACCTGAGATGTCTCCGAAATCTCTTCCATATTAGATGGCAAGACAAAGTCCGTGATACAGAGATCCTGAAAAGTGCTAATCTTCCCAGTATAACTACTACCATTCGATAGACCCAACTGAGATCAGCAGGTCACGTCTCCCGCATGCCAGATGAAAGAATTCCAAAACAACTCCTGTATGGCGAGCTGTGCCAAGGCAAGCGTTCAGTCGAAGCACCAAGAAAACGCTTTAAGGACAACCTCAAAGTCTCCCTCAAAGACTTCAACATCAGTACCGAGTCCTGAGAATCGCTTGCATCAAACACACCTCACTGGCGTCACTTCATCAACAAAGGACCTGAAACAGCTGAAGAGAGAAGAACCCTCAAAGCAGAACAGAAGCGTGCAACCCGCAAAGCCAGAGCAACAAGCTCTGTCCCCACATCACCTGCTCACCACTGTCAAACTTGTGGGAGAGCCTTCCATGCCCGGATCGGCCTTACAAGTCATCTCCGGAAGAACAAAAAAAATACTTCTACTCACTGATGTCATGGTCATATTCGACTTCGAAGGATGAACACATGACACACGATACGATGTGTGTTCTAATAAAAGTTAAGAAAAACACCCAATCGAAATAATGCTTATACCAATAACACAAAGAGAATTTAAAAAAGGTGAAAAATAGGCTAGTTCGAAACAAATATCGATATGTTTGATAAAATTTCTATTCGTGTTTGATATTGAAAATCCAACAAAGTAAATTTGTATGTTAGATATTTCACTGAGTTTTCCATACGTTCCTGTTATTATGTTTTACTTTTAACGAACCCACTTTTTATTTTATACAATTATTTTATATATACTCACTTGAATTAAAGTTTAAGATGCAAATTTCAAATATCATGGATCAATTATGCTCTAAACAGAAACATTGATTTCGAACGCGCTCCTGTCATATCAAAGAAGTACTGTTGATTCTATATGTTGTGCCTTTCGGTTTGTGTGGTAATAAAACTTCTTTAATGCCCTCGTGATGTTAGGTTGTATAAGGCGTTAAGTTTAGTCAAAATCACCTGTTCCTTCTTTCATCGGATATTTTCGTTTATTGATTATCCTCATACAAAGCCCATCTAAGAACACTGCCAGATATAAAGTACATGCGTATGAAATTTCATAAAACTCGGTTCAACCGTTGGGAAGTCTATAAGGAACGAACCCACAAACATACACGAAGTTTCCTTTATATAATAGTAGAAATATATATATATATATATATATATATATATATATATATATATATGCCCAAATTTGTCTACATTTGCATATATAGTGGCTTTAGAATGAATTTTATATTTATTATTTTTTGCTTACTTGTCTCCCCTGTGGCCTTGCCAAGCGACTAATATGTGTATGTGTATATATATATGTGCGTGTGTGTATGTGTGTGTATATATATATATATATATATATATATATACACACACATATTAGTAGCTTAGGAAGGCCACAGGGGAGAAAGCCAAGCAATAGAATAATAATATACTAGACTATAATATAATAATATATAATATACTAGACTACCCGTGACCCGTTGGGTCAGTATGTTATATTAGCTATGGAATTAATGTATGAGCGTGATACTTGTGACGTAAAGAAAATAGTTTTTTGTGACATAACAGAAACATTTCTATGAAAGTATATTTAAATAAAAAAAAAGAATATAGATAGATTTCTAGGAGTCGTTCTGTTTATAAATATTTATTTAAAGAAAAAAACAAAAAACTTACAGCCATTCAAT
>NC_136510.1:100588275-100603275 GCF_053919585.1 Euprymna scolopes | reverse complement strand
TATCGCCTCAAATTTCGTTTTAATTTCGGTTCGCTGAAATTATTTCAAGAAAAGAGCATTAAAAACTATTTCAAAACAAAAAAACATGAACTGAACTTTTATTGACTATGGTAACATTTATTTCTTGTATATTTATTTTTTCTGGTAGTCATTTGTTGGCTTTTCTGCTAAACACTCTTAATAAAATCGACGAAATATCGAAAAACAAAGAAACAAAAACAGTTTTGAAAAATAAGTAAGCTTTACTTACTTTAGTAAAATAATCCGAAACAGCAAAATGGGATATTAAAAAGTAAACACGTAATTACTTTAGCTTTTAAAGCAAAGAATCGATATGAATATGAATAAGAAGAAAATGGCGCCCTTTTCAAGCAAATCAGCTTCGTTTCAGTTTTACAGTTTTAGGTGTAGTATTGCGCCGTCGAATTCAGTGTTGTACTATTGTAATGTAAAGAACACTCAGAAATGGTTGTAATCAACTGAATTCCTTCTAGTACACTGACAAAAAAAAAGCTTAAATAGATATATAAATAAAAATAAAAAGGTTATGTAAATTTTTTAAAAGACACATAATCACGTGAGCAGAATTTATTCCTTCTTTTGACACGATAACAAGTAATGTTCTTATTTTTTATTATTTATCTATTTTCGAAAGAGTACCACGTGCAAGTGGAGAAGGAAAAACAGAGTTATGCCAAATTTGTGTCGAGAATTGTCTAAAGTTCCGACTTTCTTTTTTGGCTTTCACTTTAATAAGAACGTGAATTTATGAGGTGAATTTATTCGACACAATATGATTCAACTAAGAAAAATAAATAAAAGCTAACGTGAATTAAGATTAAAGTTAAGGTGTTATTGTGGACTCTCACCCCTTTTTAAAAAATCTTGTTAAACTTTGTCGCATATTTACATTCTATGGAGGTCAGGCGCGAACGAACACCCAATAATTTTATTATGCTATATTTCTTCAAACTGAAAGATAATTATCAAAGTATACTTACGCAAATAGATATGAAAAGTCTTTGTTTAAGTTTGTGCCATATTTCCATGGAGTACAGGCCCAACGCAGACCCCAAAATTTTATTATATCATCCCTATTTAAGTTGAAACATACTTATCAAAGTATTCTTATGTACATCTATATCAAAAACCCTTGTAAACGTTGTTTTTTTCATAAACCCTTGTAAACTTTTTTTTTTTCGCTTTTTATTTCCATACTTTGGGGGCCAGGCGCGAACGCAGACCCCACAATTTGTATGAACCATCGTTCTGCCTTATCAAACATAGCCATTCCCGATCCTCGCTACATCTATCATTATATGCAATCAGTTTTTTTAAAAATAGACAACCATATAGGAGCCTATTCGTGACCAGATACACACACACACACACACACGCGCGTTCAGCTTATATATATATATATATATATATATATATATATATATATATATAGAGAGAGAGAGAGAGAGAGAGAGAGAGAGAGAGAGAGAGGGAGGTGTTATTTGTTTTTGTGATACGTTTTTAATGAATTCAATTATTTACGAAAGTGCATTTCTACGTAAATGCGAGTTGGGAATAATTTTCCCTTTAACCAACTATATATATATATATATATATATATATATATATATATATATATATACACACACACATATCTATCTACACACACACACATACACACACACACACACACACACACACACATATATATAATTCGTTTGGCTTCGAATCTCGATAGGTACAGTTATGCTGACGAGATGTATAATGTTTAAACACCTATCTGTTGATGATTATATTTTAATATATATATATATATATATATATATATATATATATATATATATATATATATATATATATATATATATATGAGGGTATCTGTCAAGACTGAACGGTGTGTGTGCGCGCATGCGTGTGAACGGTAGCGAGAAAAGATAGAGTAACAGAAGTGAAAGGGGGGGTGATCTAGAAGGATTAATTGAGATTAAAGTGAAGGACATAAAGGATATTTAACTGACGCAATTGAAATGCGGTAAAAAAAAAAAAAAAAAAAAAAAAAAAAACAGACATATTTTATGTGAGTAAGACTAGTTGCAACGCGCAGGTATATATTTTTTTCTTTAGTTTCTCCATTCAAGCCCCCAAAGTTTCATTCTGCTTGGTGGATGTGAAGTAATGTGTTTAACGACCTGGCATTTTGGTTGCATCTTCCACTGCCCTGACCACCATCTCGCTGCACACTCTGCTGAGTTAGGAAGGTGGCCAAGGTGATGAGGAAAGGTGTGAAAGAGAAGTAGAGAAGCAGGAAATAAATGGGAGGGAGAGCGGATGGTGGAGGTAATTAGAGGGGAAAAAACACGGAGCACAAAATAAAATGAGGTAAGAAAGCGGAAAATGGAATGATAAACTGAGAGGGAAGAAGATGTGAGGAGAGAGAAGGGTAGAAGGACATAAAGGGGGGGAGGCTTAAATAGTTGGAGAAAGATTAAGTATAAAAGAAACGGAGCTAGAAATAAAAGAGAGAAGAGGCAAGTAAAGAGAAGAGAAAGATGAAACTAGATATGGAGATTCTAATAAAAATGAGAGAGAAAGGTGAGGCTGAGAGGGATGGAGATATTAGGAAGCATGAAAGTGATGGAGATATAGGAAAAAAGAGATGAAGATATAGGGAAGATGAGAGGGATGGAGATATAGGGAAGATAGAAAGGGATGGAGATATAGAAAAGATGAGAATGATGGAGATATAGGAAAGATGAGAGAGATGGGGATATAGGGAAGATAGAAAGGGATGGAGATATAGAAAGATGAGAGGGATGGAGATATAGGGAAGATAGAAAGGTGTGGAGATAAAGAAAAGATGAGAGGGATGGAGATATAAGAAAGATGAGAGAGATGGAGATATAAGGAAGATAGAAAGGGAGACAGAGGCATAGATAAGAAGAGAGGGATGGAGAGATAGGAAAAATGAGAGAGATGGGGATATAGAGAAGATGAGAGGGGTGAAAAATTAGAGAGGAGGAGAGAAGTATAGATATATAGGAAGATGAAAGGATGCACTTATATGGCGAGTGAGAGAGATAGAAATGTAGGGAGAACATAGTAGAGAAAGTGAAACTAAAGAAATAGAGTGATGAGGGAGTAAGAGAGGGGGAGATGTAAAATGTAGAGGGAGGGAAAGTAAGAAGGTGGGAGGGGGTAAAGGTGTTGAATAAGAAAAAAGTAGAATTAGGGAAGAGAACAAAGAAAAGTTAAACTAGATACGGAAAGATTAATAAAAAAAAAATAAGAACGACAAAAGGGTGGGGGATGAGTAGAAGATTTATTAGGGGACTAGAGGGAGAAGATTAGAAGGAGAAAGATAGGAGGAGAAGGCTAGGGAGAAGAAGGAGGGGGATAAAAGGGAGAAGATAGAAGGAGGGAGGCGGAAAGGAGAAGATAGATGGAGGGGATAAAAAGAGGATAGCTGGATGCTGTAGGGGGTAGTGGAGGAGAATAGAGGGACGGATGTATAAACCGAAGATAGATTACGAGAGAGAGAGAGGAGAGAAAATATATTAGAAGAGAGAGGAGGAAGAAAGAGTCGAAGAGAGAGGAGGATGATATCGAAAGAGAGAAGCAAAAAGATTTATTAGGAGAGAGAGTGAGGGAAAATATATATTAAAAGGGAGAAGATATATCGAGAGAGAGAGAGAGAGAGAGAGAGAGAGAGAGAGAGAAAATAAGATATATTAAGACAGAGAAATAAGATATATCGAGGGAGAGAGAGAGAGAGAGAAAGAGGGAAAATGATATATTAAGAGAAAGAAAGAGAGAAAAAAGATCTATTTAGAGAGAGAGACAAAGAGAGAGAAAGAGAAAGAGAGAGAGAGAGAGAGAAGGAAGATGATATATCAGGGGAGAGAGAGAGAGAGAAGAAAAGAACATATATTAAGGAGAGAAGCAAAAGAATATATATTTAAGGAAAGAAGGGAGATGTTATCTTAAGAGAGATTGGAAAGAAGACATAATGAGAGAATGAGAGAGAGAGAGAGAGAGAGGGGGGGAGGGAGAGAGAGGAGAGATATATTAAGAGAGGGCGGGAGAATTAGATAGAAACATAAATCAAAAGCGGAAGGAAGAGACAAGAGGTTAAAACAGGGAACTAGGAAAGTTAAACAGGATACAAGAGAGAGAAAGAGAGAGAAAGAGAGAGGGAGAGGTTGAAATAAATAAGGAAGATGAAGGTAAATATTTTAAAATAAGTAAAAGTCGAAATTTGGGAAGATGAAAGAAAGCAAAGAAGTTCACAGATTAGCAGCACGAAGGAATACAACGAAAATATTAACAATAAATAATGAGATAATAGAAGAGGATTAATGTGAAAATAAAGTTAAAAAAAAAATGGCGGGGATTAAAATAAAGAGGGGGGTAGAAGGGGGAAATGAACATAAAACTAAGAAAAATAATCCTTAAACGATAGAATAAACAGTAATAAGGAGTAAAGTGACGAGAGAGAGAGAGAGAGAGAGAGAGAGAGATTTAAAGAAGATGGAAATTATACATAAAATATGCATATACAGTGTTTTACCAACTACACTAATTTAGGAGCCGCATCAGCTTAAAAAAAAAAAAAGGAGCCGCTCTTTTTTTCTACTCCATCTGCGCGTTAAAATAACCTCTTAACAAGTTTAGCGCTAGTCTAATATTTTAAAATGAGTACCTATTCATTTGCTTCCTACTGATGACGAAACACGAAGGTCTTATGCACGACATGAAAAGAAATTGGAAATTTAGGAAGATTCCTATCGTTCCAATAATCATAGGAGCAACTGTACTCGTAAAAAAAAAAAAGATTTTAAAAAACTATGTGGTAAATACACCCGATGAACCAAGTGCAAGATCAAAAAATTAATTTATTTAAAATGGCGGTCAGAATCATAAAAAAGGTCACGCAATTAGAATATATGAGTTAGCGAGTGAATGTTTGGCATCCGGTAGGATATCCCATCCACAGTTTGAACACACTAATAAGAAAATTAAAAAAAAAAAAAAAGATAATATAAATAAACCCTACACATCTTTGGCCTTTGACGGAGGAAAAAAAACCGGACTCTTTTCTATGGATCTCTCTCTATCTCTATCTCTCTCTCTCTCTCTCTCTCTCTCTCTCTCTCTCTCTCTCTCTTTTTCTCTCTCTCTCTCTTTCTCTCTCTCTCTCTCTCATTAATCTATATAATTATAAAACTCAAATGACCTTGTAACGGGTGTTGTAACCGAACATCCGATTTACGACTTCCGGTTTCGCATGCCTACATAAACAAATAATCAACGCGACAATAAAACGTATTGTTTTACTGTGTACGTTGCAGCGTCCCAATTGTTTTTTTTTTCCCCCGTTTAAATTATCCAAATAAACAATTGTTAATACTTTCTGCATTTTTTTTAACATCGTTCATTTCTGTATTATGTTTAAGTTATTCTAACGCAATTTTCTTACAAATAAATCCACTTTAACCCGTTGAAACCATAAGAGCATTTTACAACGGCGATTTTTATTTTAAATTTATTCCCCATTTTTAATACACCTTTCTTAAAAAACGTTCATACATTTTCTGTTACACTACCAACATAAATAAATAATCCCGAAAATACGTTTTTTTTTTAATTTGCGTTATAAAATAAATAATCAACGCGACAATAAAACGTATTGTTTTACTGTGTACATTTTCAGCGTCCCAGTTGTTGTTTTTTTGTTTCGCGTTTAAATTAAAAGATATATTAAGCAATATATATATATATATATATATATATATATATATATATATATATATATATATATATATATTGCTTAAGAAGCCAGAAATTGCTTGTGTTTCCGGTTTCGAATCTATCGAGTGGCGTTAATAGTGACACCCTGCACTGATGATTCTCGAAAGGATGAAACACCAGTATCTGTAGGTATTTGATAATTATTATAGTAAATAATTATGTCAGTCTCTTAAAAACAAAACTCGTTTCTTATCATTGAGCACTTTCAGTTGAATAAAAAGCCGGTCAATTTAGCTCTTATGCTCAGATCATCATATAATGATTAGATCACCCTGACAGACGTTAAAAAGCATTTAAAAAATAGATGTTTACATTTCAACAGTATTTTTCGGGGTTAACTGTAGCCGAATGGGTTATGTCCTTGTTAATGAAGCCAGAGATGGCTTCTGTTGCCGGGTCCGAATTTATTGACTGGTATGAATCGTGACACTCTGCACTGATGATGAAACAATAGTGTCTGTAGGTATTTAATAATTATTATTACTATAGAGTAAATAATTATATATATATATATATATATATATATATATATATATATATATATATTTAGTGTTTGTGATAAAGAACTCCATCAAAGTGCTCAATTATAAAGGAAGCTCAATATAAGAGCATTTGATATTTAATATAATATTCATTTTAAAAAAATTCAGAAGGCCAGTCGGTTTCAAATCCGCTGTAAAAGTACTAGTTTATGGTCGGAAAATATCGAATTCTCTTCAGCCTCAGTTTATATCTGTTCTAACTTCTTGTTTAGACGTCCGACTTATTTTAACGCTACATGTTATATAAGGTGCTGATCAACCCACTTCAGAGTGAATGGAAAGTAAAATTATAAAAAAAAGAGAAATAAGGAGGGGGGGGCCTTCCGAATGTCAAATTTTCATTAAGATATTGACTTTCATGAAGCATAGAGATTTCTTTCACGTGATGTAATCTTTTTAGATTGAAACAACAATTTTAGTGTAGTGACATATAGTAATTTGGTTTACCTAAATTGAACAAAATAATATCTTGTTCTTTTTATTGAGCACATTGAACAACCTTTTTAAATTCAATGGTTTTTACTTTGGGATATCTTTATCTCTAATATATATATATATATATATATATATATATATATATATATATATATATATATATATATATATATACTAGCATGGGTGCCCGGCGTTGCCCGATTGTTTGGAGGTGTATGCTGAGAAAAAAAAGTTCAATTTTTTTAAAGTTTGACCTCTATTATAACTCCTTAACATTTATTGTTTTGGGTTTAAATCAAGTTATTAAGTTAGATCCATGTCCAAGGAACCTAAATCTAAAGTTTCAAGTGGTTATACCCTAAATTGTCGAAGGATTTTGGTAGAGTCCTCAAAGGTCAAATTGTTGAACTTTGACCCCTTAATAGCCAAGTTTCTGGCCGAAAATCGATCACATCGATTTTCCCAAATCTCAGTACCCTGTATCTCAAATTTCGAGTCTGTAGACTAAAAATTGACAGAGTGATTGCGTAGGGAAATGTACACAGACACACACACACAGACAGACACTATCACTTTTATAGATATATAGATATATAACTTAGTAGAATACAAAATTTATGACATAATCAATATTTAGTAATCATTCTAAGAACATCAAGTATCATTTATCTTTGTTGTACGTGGCACGGGGGACAAGATCAAAGTGTAGTATCTGTTCCGGCAGATGCTGCACTTAAGATAATTTGTACCAGTCAATGGAGGGGAAACCCTCTATACTGGGACAATTATTATTTTTGGTAACCAGAGTGCCCCCTTTTTGGCTACTTTTAGGGGAGCTGGTTTTTACCTCACATTAAAAACGGCCTTGTGCCTAATTTGCTCAGTGGGGGAGCAAATAAATACCATCTTTGTTGTACATGTTTCAGAAATTTATTATTCACAAACAAGAATTCTTTATCAGGCAAAATTTACAATGGAATGGTTAAATGACCACACACATAAACAAGTCTAAAAACCTTATATATACTAGCAGTTCAACCCGGCTCTACTCGGGCCCCATGTACTGTTCATAACTTTATGTGCTTATGTATATATATATATATTAAAAAGTTTGACTTATGTTCAGGTAACCTACACCTAAAATTTCAAGTGTTTAGATCCAAAATTGGTGGAGGAGTTTGGTAGAGTCTGCATAGGTCAACTCTTTCGACTTTGATCTCTCGGCAGTAAAATCTTCGCTCCAAAACTGATTAAAAAGCTTTTTGCATGTCTGAATACCCTTTATGTAAAATTTCAAATGTTTACTAGTGGAAACGTATAGAGAAAGAGGAGACGTGTACAAAAATTATTAATGTAAAGAAACAAAAATTGGGATGAACGGTTAAAAAATTATATATATATATATATATATATATATTCGAGGATTTTTCCAAAAGTAAAACCTCCTGTTTTTTTTTGTTTTTTTTTACTCAAAAAGTTGAAGATCTACAAAGACGGGAGAGGTACCATTAAAACAAGCGACCTTTTAATTTATTTTTCTACGTAGTCACCGCCATTTTCAACACCATTTTGGTAGTGAAGAACGATGGCTGCGCATGGGCGTCTGACATACGTCCGAAAAGTAAAGCCTTCTATTTTGTTTTCACTCACAAAATTGAAGAGATACAAAGATGGGAGCGATACGGTTAAAGCGAGCGAACTTTCGTCCTCCAGTATTTAATATAGTTACCAGCATTCTCAAGAATTCAATTACTCAGCTCTGCTTCAGACGCACGTTCATGATAGGAGCTGCATTCTTAAAGTATCGTTGTTTTCATGGCAAGTGCTCGTCAGAGCTCCAATCTATGGTCCCCCCATCGCCAAACTTTCAAAAACAACACTCAGCTAGCTACAACCACTATCAACAATTTCCCCAATTGTGACTATATCTAAACGCAGATTCCATAAACAAAGCTTCTTCTATAATAAAATTAAAAAAAAAAACGTCTGTGTGTTTGTATATCCGGTAAAACCTTTTGACAGACGCGTCAGAACGTAACGAAACCGGTATCGTGTTAAACCAATCTCCGGACGACAAATACTCAAAAATTGGCCAAAAGCATCAATTCCTTCACCCTCAACTGGACACTTTTCTACAAGCAGCGATTGCTTTTTTCCGCCTATATTTTCGCAAGTCATCCTCTCTTTTCGATTGACTACTCTTAATTTCAACGTTCGTTACTTCCGGTCTTGCAATGGACAGCAAAGACGTCACATTTTTTTCACATTCTTTTCGTCCTTCGCGATACGAGTTCGAGCCTACCTTCCTACTACAACTACTTTTTTTTTTTTTTTTTTTTTTTTTGCTCAACACACCCTCACACACCCGGGAAACGTTGTTTCCTAGAAGTTAATGGCTGTTTCGATGGCCTGCTTTTCGGCTTACAAAAATATGGTAGCCGTCAAGTCTAATGTAAAGGAGTTCTCGTTGAGCCGTCCCCTCAAATAACTAAATTATACTCAAGTTCCACCATTAACGTTCATTACCCTTATCTTTGAGTGGCATTCGGGCCTTGATAAGTGGTGACTTCCTTGTAAAAAAGTCAATATCCGTAGCAGGTGATGAATGCATTAGGCGGAATTAAAAAATTAGTGGGCATTATTTTCGGAACGACTCTCGTGTGTGCGTGTTTTTATATATAAATTGTATGTATAAATACGGAAAATTCTATGTAGATTAATTGCCATATAAAACTTTTATTTTACTATATATATATATATATATATATATATATATATATGTGTGTGTGTGTGTGTGTGTGTGTGTGTATTATATATATAATATATATGTATAATATATTTATATATATAATATATATGATATATATATATACATAATATATAATATATATATACATATATATATAAGAGCAAGTAGTTAATAAAACATGTTAAAAACACTTTGAAAAAGAGTTAAAAACATATTTAATTTGAAAAGGAAACACTAAATAAGTGGGCAGTCCTTAATCCGCGGAGTTTCGAAGCAATACTTTGCTTCTCATCATGCAGAATCCAAGAAAGTTGGTTAAATTTCCATTCGCATTTTTGGATTTTACCGTCAAAGGATATTTTACCCCTCACCAGACTATCCATTCACGTGAAATCACTTTTTTCTTCACCATATTCTCTCTGCTTCACTGTTTGTTATCAAGTAAGATCTATGACTTACTTGTAGTTTCATTAGATACTTTTGTAAGCAAAATCCGATCCCGTATTTTGCTAAATCCTACCCTCTGATGAGAAGGAAAGTATTTCTTCGAAACTCCGTGGATTAAGGACTATACGCTTATTAAGTGTTTCCTTTTCAAATTAAATATGTTTTTAACTCTTTTTAAAAGTGTTTTTAAAGTGTTTTTAACATGTTTTATTAATTATTTGCTCTTATTATAAGCTCTATCTCCTATTTGGTTTTATCGAGCTTTTATTTCCGGTTGAGATTACTTTATAAATATTAATTCCTTAATATTTATAATATACTTTAGTTTTACCATCTTGGATCATTTTGGTAAACCTAACTGTAATTTTTATTTCATTATATATATATATATATATATATATATATATATATATATATATATATATATATATATATATATATATATATATATATATAAAATGAAAATTACAATTGAATTTACCAAAATGATCCAAGATGGTAAAATTAAAGTAAATTATAAATATTAAAGAATTAATATTTATAAAATTATCTCAGCCAGATATAAAAGCTCGATAATACCAAATAGGAAATAGAGCTTATAATATGAGCAAACAGTTAATGAAATATGTTAAAAAACACTTTCAATTGAGCTAAAAACATATCCATTTATCTAGTGTTTCCTTTTCCGATTAAATATGTTTTTAACTCATTTCAAAGTGCTTTTTAACATATTTCATTAACTGTTTGCTTATATATATATATATATATATATATATATATATATATATATATATATATATATAATTCATATATAATACCGTTTCGTTGTATCACAGCCTCAAGCCAGGATAGAAACCCAACCACCCAAATGACATTACGCTATTCGACTGCTGCTGTGCGGGTAGTGAATCAACTATGTTTTGACATCGTCCAAATGCCGAAACTCGATTTGTTTACACAAAAGCATCACTTAATACGCTAATGGTAATTTTTATATCATTTCTCAATATGCTTAACCCAAGATAGGAAGCATTATAGTTATCCACATACAGTATTGTTTCGCTGTTTCACAGCTAATCAGTGCGGTTAGACAGGCAATTATCTCAAGCAAGGATCGAAACTCGACCACCCAAATGACAGTCAAGGCTTCTTACAATTACGCTATATATGAGACAGAGAGAGAAAGATAAAAAGAGGACTATGGTAGGGGATGTAGAAAAGAATAAAAAATATAGAGAATGTGAAACAAGAGAGAGGAGAATGGTCAATAAAGATAGGGTAGAACAATGGGGTGATTCTTGAGAGAAAGGTGTGAGAACTGAAAGAGAAAGAGGGGGAAAGGATAACAAGTGAAATTGATTAATTAAGGAAGATGATAAAGCAGAGAAAAAAGAAATGAAGAGAGGGAGTAAATAAATAAAGAAAAGATAGTTAAGGATACTTAATATTGAAAGATGAGTCTGTGTGGACAATAAACTAGGGGGGGCACAGAGAGGATGAAAGCGAGCGAGAGAGATCGTTTGGGGATTTAATTTTAAAGAAAGGTGAGATTAAAGATTCCCCTCCCTCTCCCAATAAATGGGTGTTGTTTTTGGTTGCATCAGAAACAAGGCAGATGAAAGAATGAGCAAAAGTACAGATATACAGAAAGAGAGGACGTGATAATTATGGAGGGGAGAGCATCAAAGGAGTAAGAGGGTAAAGGGAACCGAAGAGAACATGAAAGGGAGCAGGAGTTAGGGGTAGAGAGAGTATGGAAGAGGGGGCATAAAAATTGAAATAAGAATAGGAGGGAGAACAAAATAAAGGTGCAAAACAATAACAGGTGTAAGAAGAGGAGAGAGGGAAGAAGGGTCGATGGACAGAGAGAAAGGAGGAGTTTGAAGGAAATTAATGGAACTGAGAGTTTAAGGGATGAAGGGAGAGGAAAAAAGATTGAGTGTGAATCAATTTCATATGAGATAAAAAGGATTGAGACAGAGAGAAAAAGAGGGAGACTGAAAGATAAAGCGAGAGGAAGAGATATATATATAGAGAGAGATAAATATGGAGCAAGACATAAAGAGGGAGAGAGAAATAAATTGGGAGAAAGACATAGAGAGGGAGAGAGAGATAAATAGGGAGAAAGACATAAAGAGGGAAAGAGAGGTAAAGAGAAAGATTCATAAAGAAGGAGAAATATATGACGAATAGAGAGAGAGAAAGAGAGAGAGAGAGAGACTTGGACGGAAACATAGAAGAGGGCGACTGCGAGATAAAAAGTGATATATATATATATATATATATATATATATATATATATATATATATATATATATATATATATATAAAAGAGGGAGACTAAAAGATAAAAAGTATGATTGAGAGATAAAGAGGGAGAGGGAAGTAAAGGGAGTGATATGTAAAGAGAGAGTGAGAGGTAGAGAGGTAAAGAGAGATATATAGAGGGAGATGGAGAGAGAAAAGGAGAGAGAGAGAGAAGTAAAAAGAGAGATAAATAGAGAGAGGGAGATACAGAGAAAGAGAAAGAAAAAGAGGAAGAGAGATAAAAAAGAGAGATATATTAAGAGGGAGAGAGATAAAAGGGAGAGAGAGGTAAAGCGGGAGATATATAAAAAGGGAGATAAAGAGGTAAAGATATAGATATAAAGAGGGGGAGAGAGAGAAAGAGAGAGAGGGAGGGGTAAAGAAAGAGAGATAGATACGGAAAGAGAGATACGAGGGAGAGAGAGATAAGAGGGAGAGAGATAAAAAGGGAGAGAGAGAGAGAGATAAAGAGAGAGATATGAAGTAAGAGAGAGAGGGAGAGAGATAAAGAGGGAGTGAGATAAAAAGAGAGATATATTAAGAGGGAGAGAGAGAGATAAGAGAGAGAGAGAGAGGTAAAGAGAGTTATATAAAGATGGAGAGAGATATATAGAGGGAGGCATAGAAGAGAGCGACTGAAAGATAGAGAGAGAGGCAAAGAGATAGATAGGAAGAGAGAGGTAAAGATATAAATAAAGAGAGAGAAAGAGAGAGAGAGAGAGAGAGAGAGCACGAGATAAGAAAAGATAAAGATTAGGAAGAAATGCTAAAAGAGGAAACACGTCTTGGATACGAACTTGGAAACCATGTCAGATGAAACGGAAACAGATGTGAGAGGGGGCGGAGGAAAAAAGAAAGCCAGTATGAGATGCACGAGACCCACTGAGGAAGAAAGTGGAAAATACAAGAGAGAGAAAGAGAGAGAGAGAGAGAGAGAGAGAGAGAGAGAGAGAGAGAAGGAAAGAGGACACAAGATACATCAAGAAAAGCAGAACAACAATATGGAAAATAAATTGTATATTGATGCAAGAAAAAGATTAGAAAATTATTAGGCAATGGAAAACCGGAAATCGTAGTATATCTCTCATTATATATATATATATATATATATATATATATATATATATATATATATATATATATATGACAAAATATATATATATCTATATATATATAAAATATATGACAATATATATATATATATATATTTATATAAAATATATGACAATATATATATATATAAAACATATGACAAAATATATATATATTAATATAAAATATGACAATATATATATATATATATATATATATATATATATATATATAAAATATATGACTATATATATATATAAAATATATGACAATATATATATATATAAAATATATGACAATATATATATATATATAAAATATATGACAATATATATATATGACAATAAAGCTACACAGAATATTCCTCGGTTCATCCATGCTAGGATTCATCAGGCTTTTATATTTCTATTTTTATGTCTCTCTCTCTCTCTCTCTCTCTCTCTCTCTCTCTCTCTCTCTCTCTCTCTCTCTCTCTGTCCTGGATATGACCTTAAACTATATCCGACGGTGAGACCCCAGCTTGCGGGCTTTGGGAAGTGTGGAGTCACGCCTTAATTGCCATTTCTCCCAGGTCCACTCTGACCCGGTTTGGTCGTACCTGTTAGGGTCCCAACTATGGGTTAAATAGAAACTGGCTGGAAAAAAATATATACATATTCTATTAAAAACCTTTTCTTCATAATCACTGGATTCGGCATTAAATGACCTAAAAAGGGTTGATATGCCGTATACAACAACAACAACAACCAACCAACCAACCAACCAAACTCTCTCTCTCTCTCTCCCTACCCTCTCTCTTTCTTTATATATCTCTCGCTTTATCTTTGAGTCTCCATCTTTTTCTCTCTGTCTCAATTCTTTTTATCTCATATGAAATTGATTCACCCTCAACCTGATGAATCCTAGTGTGGATGAAACGCGGAATATTTTGTGTAGCTTAATTGCCATATATATTTTATAACGTACTACCTAGATCTTCCTTATTCCGTATTGAGCACTGTTGAAGTAAATACTTAAAGTTTACGCATAAATTCATACTTTCGTATATTAATTTATGTGATTAAATGAAGTATATATATATATATATGTATATATATATATATAATATATATATATATAAAATATATATATATGTATATATATAATATATATATGTATATATAAAATATATATATAATATATATATATAAAATATATATATATATAATATATATAATATATATAATATATATAATATATATATAATATATATATGTATATATAATATATATATTTAATATATATATATGTAATATATATATATATAATATATATATGTATATATATAATATATATGTATATATATAATATATATGTAATATATATATAATATATATATATATCTAATATATTATATATATATCTAATATATTATATATATGTATATATATAATATATATGTAATATATATATATATAATATATATATCTAATATATTATATATATATATATATCTAATATATTATATATATATATATATTATATATATATATATATATATATATATATATATATATACATGAGTGAAAGAAGGAACAAACTGAGTTTGTCCAAAGTTAATAGCCTAACATCACAAGTGTG
>NC_136510.1:100580775-100583275 GCF_053919585.1 Euprymna scolopes | reverse complement strand
GCAACAAGCAAGAGCAAGATAGCCAGCAATAAGTTAAACTGCAGACCAACTTAATGCGGGTACTAGTCTCCCGCTTTATGTTTTTTTAAATCAGAGATTTGCTTCTCCTAGAAAAGTTCCCTTCACCACGGCTTACGGGAGCCCTCTCCACCCCAACACACATATACATACACACAAACACACACAGTTCTAGTTGGCCGTTGACCCCGGAAAAGGGTTCATTCGCCCTTTGGAAGGTCTTGTTTTTAATCCTTCAGGGAGACTAGCCATCCTCCTCACCAAATGAAGAGGGTCATGCAGAGTTTCTTTAATATCTCCATACATCAATTCATATTTCAGATCAATCACTAATAAAAAACATTAAAATAGACTTACTGTTTGAGATAATCGGATTGGTGGAAGTAATTAATATTTCGAGATAATAATCTCTTTTTCAGAGAGAAAGGGACCAAAATACATGTCCTTATATATATATATATATATATATATATATATATATATATATATATATATATATATATATATATATATATATATAGTATAAAGATTGATACTTGCATATTATGGATCACTTTCAAAAGGAAAAACAAACAAAATCAAATTGAGTTTACGATCGTTTCGGAAACGATATTAATTTTATTAAAATTGACAATAATCATTGACAATAACTGACAAAAACGTTGTTTTAGAAGATAATCTCCTCATAAGCACAAAAGAGGGGGGGGAGATGTTTAAGACACCAAAATAGACTAGCATTTTTTGTAGTAAAGTGGATAGTCCTTACTGAGTTTCATTAGAAAATTTGTTTTAAAGTTCGTCAGTAGAAATGCGGGTATGCTGCTGTATTTTGGCCACGAATGGTTGCTCTTTAGACACCAGGTCTAATTCCATCTATCATATATATATATATATATATATATATATATATATATATATATATATATAAGAGAAAGGAAATTAAAACTGTAAGTTGAACTTTACAATCAAAATTTGTTGTTCGACTGAATACTCCAAAAAACAATTTACAAAGTATTTCAAAAAATGTTATTCTTATTACTATTCTCATCAGAGGACATAAAGAAATCAGCAAATTATATTTGTAGCAATGCTATATATATATATATATATATATATATATATATATATATATATCCTAATCAAGTTCATACAGCGGTTCTCATTATATAACCCACGGTGAGCCTATGGCGATTTAGGAATACCAGGTATGATAAGTGCGGGCGCCCTCAGCTTCCCACGGCACCGTTTCCAGACGTCCTTGATTTCTCCTTGCAACTGAAATCCGGCAGTGCCGATTCAGGAGAGGTCGCAGACTGCACAACGCTTGCTTTACAATAGCACCATTGCATAGTCGCTCTTACGGGCAGTATCCATTGTCCCTAGCACCTTAATGGTGACCTCCTCCTCCTCCTCCTCCTCCTCCTAGTAAACATCGTTTAAACCATGTTTTATAGTTACAATTTGTTTTTGCAGAATTCGGCACATGCTTATGAACACCTGCCTGAATATATATATATATATATTAATGGTAGCCGAATGGATATGGCCTCCGCTAATCGAGCCAGAGATGTCTCGTGTCGCGGGGTTCGAATCGTTCGACTGGTAGTAATCGTGACACCCTGCACTGAAGAATCCCGAAAGGATGAAACACTAGTGTCTGTAGGTATTTAATTATTATAGTAAAAAAATAATTATATATACATATATATCAGAAAAAATAATAAATGTATCATGATGAAAATTTAAAAAAAATAATCCTTATAAAATAACCTATAAGGATACAAAAAGCTCTACACGGATGGGTGGAGCATATAAATATAAAAATAACAGATGACAGTTTAAAGTTAAATAAACTTTATCTCATATATATATATATATATATATATATATATATATATATATATATATATATATATAGTAATTTATGAAATATATATGGCGATTAAGCTACATCCACTCGAGGACTCCTCAGGCTTATGCGCGAAATCTGGGGTTGTTTATCGTTTTTATATGCTCCTCTTCTATTGAGATTTAAATTAGCCAATCAGCTTTCTAGTATCCACCGCGCCCTTCCTATCAGCCAATGGGCATGCATTTTATCGGACAAAGGATCTGCTTAAGAACTAGGTCAGTGTTTTTTATTTATTTATTTTTTTAAAATTATTTGTTTTTATTGTTAGTTTATATATAAATATATATATATGTGTACATGCATATATGTACATATATATATATGTATATATATATATATATATATATATATATATATATATATATATACATACATATATGTGTGATCGTTTATGTATATTCATGTTTATTTAATTTACTTATTTGTTTATTTTCTATTGTTTTTGTTAGTTTTACAACTATTTTGTATCGCTATCCTAGAGTAAATTTAATCTTGTGAACACAGTTATTTGCTATTTCTCGTCTACAGTTTAATAGATGCTGGGGTTCTTTAAAGTACAGAATAGAATAT
>NC_136510.1:100428275-100573275 GCF_053919585.1 Euprymna scolopes | reverse complement strand
ATAATAGTCAACCATATAGAAGCCTATTCATGATCAGACACACACACACAGATGTTCAGCTTTATATATATATATATATATATATATATATATATATATATATATATATATATATATATATATAATTTTTAAAGTAATTTTTTAAAACTGAAATTTGCCCCCATTATCTGCATTCTTCGGACTACTGCTCCCATATTGAGTGTTATTTTTCACAACGTTTCGATCGATGTAACCTCCGACCTTCTTCAGGTTTATCTTGTCAAACTCGGAAATTTTTCTATCAAACGCGGGCGTCCTTCTCTCAAACTCGGGAATCTGGACGGAATTTTGAAGGGAATCCTGTAGTTAATCTACAAAGATAGCATGCTTTTGTTCCGTCAGCTATGACTGAATAAGAAACCGTAAATAATTCGGAAGTACCCATGGTGTAGTGGATAAAGAACTTGGTAAAATTCAGTTGTTACAGTCACCTGGAGGCTGAAGGTTCAATCCTCAATGTGGACAATACTATAAATATAATTGTGACTTACTTGAGACTTCTACACGATCATAACTGACAAAACCAGAGCATGTTATCTTGGTGGATTAAATAAAAGGTGGTGTTAAAAATTCTGTACAAATATCTGAATGTGACTGAAAGATTCTCGAGTTTAGCCAGACAGCGTTGAACCTGTTGTCGAAGGTAATATTTATCAATCTATTTCTATCTCTTTTAGCGAAGATCAAAGTGTAGTATCTGTTTCGGCAGATACTGCAAGCTATGACTAGCTATGACTAGCTACGACTAGCAAAGACCAGATGTGGGGGCAACCCCACATGCCTGACCTTTAACCAGCTCCCATTTCCCACCTCTCGGGAGCTGGTCCCCTTTTTCCCTTCCCCCTCCCTTCACTCCTCACATTAAAAATCGGCCTTGTGCCTAATTTGCTCAGTGGGGGAGCAAATAAATACCATCTGTTCCGGCAGATACTGCAAGCTATGACTAGCTATGACTAGCAAAGACCAGATGTGGGGGCAACCCCACATGCCTGACCTTTAACCAGCTCCCATTTCCCACCTCTCGGGAGCTGGTCCCCTTTTTCCCTTCCCCCTCCCTTCACTCCTCACATAAAAAAAATTGGCCTTGTGCCTAATTTGCTCGGTGGGTGAGCAAATAAATACCATCTGTTCCGGCAGATGCTGCAAGCAAAGACCATATGTGGGGGCAACCCCACATATAAGACCTTGGTCAATGTAGGGGCGACCCTTCATACCAATTGTCACTATCCAGCTCCCTTACTCCCCGGGGAGTTGGTCCCCATTTCCCCTTAACTCCTCACATTAAAAATCGGCCTTGTGCCTTACTTGCTCGGTGGGGGAGCAAATAAATACCATCTGTTCCGGCAGATACTGCAAGCAAAGACCATATGTGGGGGCGACCCCACATATAAGACCTTGGTCAATGTAGGGGCAACCCTTCATACCAATTGTCACTATCCAGCTCCCTTACTCCCAGGGGAGTTGGTCCCCATTTCCCCTTCACTCCTCACATTAAAAATCGGCCTTGTGCCTAATTTGCTCGGTGGGGGAGCAAATAAATACCATCTGTTCCGGCAGATGCTGGAAGCTATGACTAGCAAAGACCAGATGTGGGGGCAACCCCACATACCTGACCTTTAACCAGCTCCCATTTCCCACCTCTCGGGAGCTGGTCCCCTTTTTCCCTTCCCCCTCCCTTCACTCCTCACATTAAAAATCGGCCTTGTGCCTAATTTGCTCGGTGGGGGAGCAAATAAATACCATCTGTTCTTCAGATGCTGCAAGCTATGACTAGCTATGACTAGCAAAGACCAGATGTGGGGGCAACCCCACATGCCTGACCATTAACCAGCTCCCATTTCCCACCTCGGGAGCTGGTCCCCTTTTTCCCTTCCCCCTCCCTTCACTCCTCACATTAAAAACTGGCCTTGTGCCTAATTTGCTCGGTGGGGGAGCAAATAAATACCATCTGTTCTTCAGATGCTGCAGGCTATGACTAGCAAGGACCAGATGTGGGGGCAACCCCACATGCCTGACCATTAACCAGCTTCCATTTCCCACCTCTCGGGAGCTGGTCCCCTTTTTCCCTTCCCCCTCCCTTCACTCCTCACATTAAAAATTGGCCTTGTGCCTAATTTGCTCGGTGGGGGAGCAAATAAATACCATCTGTTCTTCAGATGCTGCAAGCTACGACTAGCTATGACTAGCAAAGACCAGATGTGGGGGCAACCCCACATGCCTGACCATTAACCAGCTCCCATTTCCCACCTCTCGGGAGCTGGTCCCCTTTTTCCCTTCCCCCTCCCTTCACTCCTCACATTAAAAATCGGCCTTGTGCCTAATTTGCTCGGTGGGGGAGCAAATAAATACCATCTGTTCTTCAGATGCTGCAAGCTATGACTAGCTATGACTAGCAAAGACCAGATGTGGGGGCAACCCCACATTCCTGACCATTAACCAGCTCCCATTTCCCACCTCTCGGGAGCTGGTCCCCTTTTTCCCTTCCCCCTCCCTTCACTCCTCACATTAAAAATCGGCATTGTGCCTAATTTGCTCGGTGGGGGAGCAAATAAATACCATCTGTTCTTCAGATACAGCACTTCCATTTCTCGTTCTCTTTCAGTGGAGGAGAAATCCTTCACGACTGAGACAATTTTTATTTTTGTACCTTTTCTCCACGTTAAAAAAAACAACCCTGGTGTCTAACTCTGTCCCGTGGGGAGGCATTGTAAATAGGTACAATTATAAAAATGCAATTTTGTCTATGTGTGTGAGAGAGTTGGTTCCTTATAGACTCCGAAACGACTGAACAGATTTTCTTTAAAATTTACCGAATTTTAGAGTATACGTCTGAGTGATCTTAAGTTTTGTCTTGGAATACCCCCGATAATTACTGATAATCGATAATCGAAACCGTTATTTGAATTTATCTATCATCGGTAAAGCTATGTTTTCCATGTCGTCGCTTAGCAATAATAATAGAAACACGGGCCGTGAAAATTCTATTGTGGGTAAGTTGATATCGTGTTTTTTTTGGGGTTTTTTTTGTTTGTTTTTCGCATGACGTGGTCTGAAGGTTCAAACCTCGCACATAAATTTCTTAATGTTTTTTTTCTACAAACTTGGAATTTGGTATATAGGATATTCAGACATGTGGAAAGCCTTTACTCGATTTTCATCTGGAAAAAAAAAGTGGCTGCTGAGGGGTAAACATTTTTTAAAAAATTGGTACTTGTAGGGTCATCAGATTTTTATCTGTTCGTCAACTGTTTCACGACTGCGCATGCGCGAATTATTCACATGACAGATTCCTTATGCTAAGAACAAGTAGGTTTGAAACACTTTTTAAATACGTGGAAAGCTGGCCTCAGGGTTATCTCTATTTGACTCATTATCTTTAGGTTTTGGTTTCGATTATAGCTCAAGTATTTTTTTGTTTTTACTTACAAGAAATAAACTGTTTAGAAAAAAACATAATACTTGCATGCAAATGCCCCAGTTTCTGTAACGTTATAAATAGGCAAACAACCGAAAATAAATAAATCCGGGTCGGCATCTTTTCCTGTTTAACACAAGCATTTACTACCGTTACTATCTCGTCTCAACACTACTTAAAAGTCTCTTGACATCGTCCATCTCGCCCGGTATACACTTTCTTCGACCTCACGCCGGTTGTAGCTAGCTACTTCTCGCCTTTGACTTTACACGTCCATTTTCTTCGACGTCAACTTTGTTTCTTTCCACTACGTGGTGCGTTTTTCTCCCCCCCCCCTTCTTCTCACATACACTTGTTAATTTGCATACGCGCTTTTTTGGGTTACTGCTACTGCTAATCACTGTGCAAGCCAGCTATGCTTCGCTGCTGCCGATATTTTCCCTCTCGCTCCTGTGCACCATGTTACAGTTGTGTATGAATTAAAAATGTAATATTTATGCATATTTTACGACCGGGCAACGCTGGGCGTATTGTTAGTTCTTTATAAAAGAGACAAATATATCGAGTTAGCATAAAATGGCTATTCATTCAAACACGAGCGACATTTTATTTTATTTTATTTTTTGTTCATCAGTGATTAAAATTTTAATTTGTTTTATGACATCAAAGGGGGGGGCAGCACATTTGTAAATGAATTCCAAGTCAGTTACTCATCAATTTAAATTTTAAAAGCAAACTCGGTCTCAACTTAAGAGTCAAACTGCTTAACAGATTTTGGAGTTTGTTTTATTACATAACTAGCAGATGTACCAGACGTTGCCCGGCATTAAACGTAACGTTAAATTCTTTTAAAAAATATGAAGCAAAACGAAAGAAACTGAGACATGTGCATGCGAGTATTATGTTTGTTTCGCAACAGTTCACTTCTTGTAATTAAAAAAAGAAAATATTCGCGCTGAGATCGAAACCAATACCTAAAGACAGTGTGTCAAGTGCGCTAACCATCAGGCCAGCTTGCCATCACCCTTAAAACCTACTTATTCTTAACATAAAGACAACTGTCATGTGAACAATTCGCGTATGCGCAGATATGAAACAGTTGACAAACACATAAAAATCCGATGACCCTTGCATACAATATTTTCAATTTTTACCCCTTAGCAGCCCTTTTTTCCGGATGAAATCGATAAAAACGTCTTCCACATACCTGAATATCCTATATACCAAATTTCAAGTTTGTAGATTCAAAATTCGTTGAATATATAGGTTTAGTGCCGGCCATCACACACACACAACATATTCTCACTTTTATAGATATGTAGATGATACGACAGACATTCCAAATGTAATGCCTCCTTTTTTTTCGGATCAGAGAGGATTACAAATTGCATTGTTATGATGACTAAACTTATACATTCAGGATCTAAAAGTTTCATATCTCTGTTGCAGATATTGACAGTGTGAGATTCTACGAAAACAACCGCTGTCATGAACGTGCGTCAGAAGCATAGATGCGCCATTGAATTCCTCCATTCAAAAAAAAAAATTAATCAATCAACATTCATCGGTGCCTGTTTAACGTTTACGAAACCAATGTAGTTTATGTCAGCACAGGAGATAGGTTCGTTGATTTCTACAGGGGCGATATAGATGTGAGTGACAAAGCACGCTCTAGACTTTTACGATCTAAACATCAAAAGAAAGTAGGCAAAAGTGCACTGCGAATCGTGGTGACTATGTAGAAAAATAAATTCTGGAGCTCAAAAGGTCGCTTATTTTAATGGAACCACTTTCATCTTTGTAGCTCTTCGACGTTTTAGTTTATTTGTTCAAAAATAGGAGGCCTTACTTTTGGAATGACCCCGTATATAAAGATGACCATATTTTTGATTTTTATTTTCTTAGAACCTGCACCCGGCAATATGTGTCCGCCTGGATTATGTCGCGTAAATATGACCAGTTTATGGTAATTTACCTTCGTATCTTATTATATATCTTCAACTTACAAGATGCATCACTTGTAATGCTCTCAGAAATAGTAAAGAGTGGTTGAATCAATAGAGATCAACTCCATTGGCTTCGTAAACATTCAAAAGGCGCCGGTGAATGTTGATTGGTTCGATTTTTTCTGGATGGAGGAATTTAATGATGCATCTATAACAGGGATTACTTTCTTAAAGTCTCACACCCTCAATATCTACAATAAATTAAACTTTCAGATTACAAATGCATAAGTTCAGTCATCATAACAACGCACTTTGCAATCCCCTCTTATCCATTAAGATGAAATAAAACAAATAGAAAGCTTCTTGTGTGTATAATATAGACACATAATATGCATGAAGCTAAACAATAAATTTGAAAATGAAATCAAATATTCAATTATATTTTCCATTTTTAAATCTCAAAACGGGCAATTAAGAATCGCAACTTCTTTCCCACAGAAGAAACGTTGCGAGCCTGTCTCTGCTTTGTCGTTATTTTCATGACAACTGCTCGTCTGAGCTCCAATCTATGGTCCCTTTTGCCAAATTTTCACGAAAAACACTCGTCTAGCTGAAACCACTATCAATAATTCCTCCCACTCTTTATCTGTGCTTAAACCTTACGTGAATTCCATGAACAAAGTTTCTTTCTTAGAACTGCACGCATATGGAACTCTCTTCTGTTTACCTACTTTCTAACTGACTACAGTATGGTCGTCTTCAAGTCTAATGTAAACAAGTTCTTGATGAGCCGTCCCCTTAAGTAATCTAATTTACCAAATTTCCACTACAAGCGATTACTATGATATTGTTACACTGACTATCGTACACTCTATAACACTTATCCTCGAATGACATCTGGGCCTTAATGAGTGGTGACTCTTATGTAAAAAAAAAATGTACAATATTTCAGAAATCTATTTCTTCAGACATTACTATGAGAAGAAATTGTTAAGCGTTTTCTGTAAGAATAACAGGAATTGTTGGAAAATTTCTCGATTTCAGATAAAACTAAATCAATTTAACAAATAAAATGAACATTTTAGCAAATCATTACATACTTCCAATATAATTATTATTGTCGAAAGCAATGAAATCGACCATTTTCCAATCAAATCGATTGATTGACTGCTCTAGTATGGGAACCCTCGCAGTATACCGGTATGGAGCTCACATGCCTCTCCGCAGTGACTTAGTCCACAATGTATTGTAGTCTACATTGCACTGTAGAGAACCTACTGTTGGTTTTAAAAAATTATTTTATATATATAATAGCTTGAATCAAAGTTTAAATTGTAAAAGTAAAGTACCAGGGTTCAATTGTGCTCTAAACAGAAACATTCATTTTGAACGCGCCC
Source organism: Euprymna scolopes (assembly GCF_053919585.1). Classification (NCBI taxonomy): domain Eukaryota; kingdom Metazoa; phylum Mollusca; class Cephalopoda; order Sepiida; family Sepiolidae; genus Euprymna; species Euprymna scolopes. The sequence goes on along the minus strand of NC_136510.1, from coordinate 100,566,478 downwards.
CTGTCTTATCAAAGAACATACTATTGATTTTATAAAATTATTTTTATATAACCACTTTAATTAAAGTGGAACGTACAAAAGTTAATCATCATGGTTCAGTGGTGCTCTAAAAAAACATTAATTTCGAACGCGTCTCTTACTTATAAAAGAATCTACAGTTGATTTTTTAGGCTATGCCTTTCTGCTTGTTCGGTGATAAAACTTCTCAAAATTCTCAAATGCACTTGTGATGTTCGGTTGTATAAAGTGTTAACTTCGGTCAAAATAGGACTTTCTTTCTTTAATCAGATTTTTTTTTTTTTTTTTTCATTTAGCGATTTTCGATACTTATCAGACGCATCTCGATCGAAAACCTATAGGTACCTCCACGGCGATGTGTAAAACGTCAGTAGTACACATTTAAATAGTGACGTCATCATTTCGTGTGTTTGTGTTAATTTCTATGGATAAACGTTCGCGTTATAATTATTAATGGTGTAACGTTTTCTTTTTGATTTTTTTTTTTTTTTTTTTGCTATGGATAAAAATTAATATAAAACCTTTTTTGTAAAACAAATACATTTTTATTAACGAGCTACACAGAGTTAATAAAATAAAATTAATTTTAATGTCTTCTGTTGACACATGTATTTAAAAATAATGTTCCTTACAAGCCTCCGTACATTTTTTGAAAAAAAAGCGCCAAACATAAGAACCACCCTCTATCAATTTAAATGATAAAATCAAAACGATATTTTAAGGTGGATTTTAGATTTACAATTTTTATTATCTCAATAGTCTTATATTCTTTTTTATGAATATATTTTTTATTATTGGTAACCTGTTATTAAAAAAATACATTTAAACTTCATATCTCGTAATATTTGAATTTAATATCATTTAAAGCTTTTTAAAAATAATTATTTTTTAGAATGTTTTTTTTTTGTTGTTGTAATTCGAATAATTATATTACCGAGAAAAAAATTATCCAGAAAGTGTGTGTGTGTTTTTTTTTTTTTAACATAATATTGAATTTATGTCCAATTTTATTTACAACTTCGAGGCAAATGAAATAAATAACAGGATTTTATTTATATATATATATATATATATATATATATATATATATATATATATATATATATATTTTTTTTTTTTTAATTATTTGATCTTTTCCGCTTTAAAAAATGTTGAAACCTTTATCAAACCACATTTATTTTTCTTAGTTTTCGGACCATGAAATATAGGGGGGGGGTAGAACACCTAAAATAATATATTTCCGCTAATATATTTATTGAAACCTACTTTTAAAATGTAAGTTTATTTAATAATGATTGAATACCGAAAATTTCAGGAAAATATGATTATTATTTATTTTTAATAGATTTTTGCAACATAGGTGTGTCAACGGCTTAAAAAACGTCAATACATAGGAACGTTGTTTTAAAGCATCGATAATGTAAACATGATTTTTGTCTCGCATTTTAATTATTTTTGTATGCTGTAAAAAATTAAAAATATTAGCAGTTTATTTGAAGCTTTTTCTATTAAATGGTAAAAAAGTTAGGATTATAATATTAAATTAAATTACAATTACATCGTGTTACATGTAGGGGGGGTTAAAACTGTGGCGCGCGTTGGAGGTACCTAAAAACCTATTAACACTTCCAGACACATTAAGAACTTTCGTTATAAATTTTGATAAAATCGGCCCAGCCGCTTCCTAGTCCATAGGGAACGAACTCAAATACAGATAAAGTTCCTTTTTATGCAAGAGTAAAGATAAAGATACACACATATATACATACACATACATATATACACACATACATAGACATACACATGCACATATATATACATACACATACATAAATATGTACATACATCCTCATATACACATACACATACATGTATATGTGCACATATATAAAAGTAAATATTAACATATGCTAATCAGGTTTGATACAGATCACCGAAGTTAAGCAACAATGAGCCTGGCCAGTATCAGATGGGGAACCATTTTGGACTTCCGGGTGCTGTATGTGTTCTCCGCTTATCTCGGCATTGTTTCCAGTCGTCCTGGATTTCTTCTTGCCACTGGACTCAAGCAGTGCCGATTCAGGAGAGGTGTGGTTGGTGATTGCGCAACCATTGCCTTACAATTACACGCGCAACTGCTCCTACAGGGGTATGCTTTGTCTTCCGAGGCTGAGCGGAGGCATCGATTAACGCATGCGTATACATTAGTGCAAGTACATACGAGCACATACGTATATACACGTACATATATTCGTATATATGCGAACATATAGAAAATGGTATTAAAATCAAATTACGAACGTGTGATAAGAAAACTGTCGAGTTAATAAATATTACAATGATGTTTACTGAGATGAGCAAGTGCGAAAATTGTCAAAATTTAATAAAGCGAATAGATTTGCAAGACAAAAGCAACGACGACGACTACGACGACGACGGAGAAGGGCACGAGTTTCATTCGAGTTTCATTTGAACTCGGCAGAAACTGAATTATGGATTTTATGAAATTATTACATATCGCCACCAATAAATGGGGGAGGGGGGAGTTATAGAAATATTTGCATCATTATTAGAAATAAAATTAACAGATTTGAATTGATAGCGAGTGCGTTGATGTGATTAGAAAATAAAGGAAAAGAACGAGAAGAATGTTACATGTTTCTGGTCTGCAATGACAATCGGCCGTTAAATATGTTTGGTCATCATCAACCTGTTGGCTAGAACTGAAAGACATGACCAGTTGTCTGCCCTTCCCTAACTGAACCGGAAAAGACGTCACAACCGGAAAAGCAGAGGCGACTTTTGCGTCCTGTTACTCTTTGTTTTTCTGTTACGGGCTAAGCTAATATATCCATTTCAAGAATAAATTAACTAATCCAGAGACAATAAATACTATTACGTTTCAATGTTCTGGCAATATTGGTGACAGTTATGGTTCCAGAATCATGACGTATACATCTTGTGTTAATTATATCACTGTTTTTGTCTTGATTACTGCCGGTCAGCACGACCATAAAACTCGTATTTTTAAATGAATATATATATATATATATATATATATATATATATATATATATATATATATATATATATATATATATTATACCGGCCTTCCTTATACAGAGAAATTTACACCGATTAGCACTATAAATAGCACTAGTAATTCCAACACCGATGAGAGAGATGCGACTGCACTTCAACTGCTAGCGAGTTCCCAGCAACTATAAACGTTTCCTATATTTGTACATTATTGTTAATACACTTGTTCCTTAACCGATCCTCGACTTGATTGTTCTTATTTTCACTGATGTTCCACAGCACAACAAAATATATATATATATATATATATATATATATATATATATATATATATATATGGCAATTAAGCTAAACAAAATATTCCGCGTTTCATCCACGCTAGGATTCGTCAGTCTTATGCGAAGAGCTGTGATTGTCTCGCGTTTTTATATACGTACATTCTATTGAGTTTTTAGTTAGCCAATCAGCTTTCTAGTTTCCACCAAATTATACATTTGTATATTAACTTATGTGATTAAATGAAGTAGTCATATATATATATATATATATATATAACTACTTCATTTATTCGCATAAATTTAATATACGAAAGTATAGATTTATGCATAAACTTTAAGTATTTACTTCAAAAGTGCTCAATACGTAGGTAGAGCTAGTTAGTAATGTATAAAATATATATGGCGATTAAGCTACACTGAATATTCTGCGTTTCATCCAACTATAGGATTCGTCAGGCTTATGCGCGAATTCTGTCGTTGCTTCTTGTTTTTATATATGTTGAGGATTTCTAGTCGGCCAATCAGCATTCTAGTATCCACCGCACCCCTTCCTACCAGCCAATGGGCATGCATTTTATCAAACAAAGGATCTGTTTTAGAACTAGTTTAGTGGTTTTAGGTGGTCGTTCTCCTTTTTTTTTTAATTTTTTTTTATACATATAAATATACCTATGTGCACACAACAATGCACATACATATACATATATACATATATATATATATATGTATGTGATCGTTTATGTATATTCATGTTTATTTAATTTATTTATTTGTTTTTTTCCTATTGTTATTGTTAGTTTTAAAGCTATTTTGTATCGCTATCCTAGAGTAAGTTTTATTTTGTGAACACAGTTGTTTGCTATTTCCCGCCTACAGTTTAATAGATTTTGAGGTTCTTTAAAGTACAGGATAGAAAATTTTTCATGGAGGCATAATTTACATGGGTCGTCTAAATGTCTGCATGTGGTAGCTTGTCTCATTATTTTCCATTCGACTACCGGCGAATGTCCGCTTTCTTTGAGTTCCCAGTATTTATTCGCTAGTGTTGTTTTTATACGGTGTTTTTTATTTTTGAATGTGCTTTTGTGGTCATAGTATCGGGTTTTGAAATCTAAGGAAGTCATGCCTTTGTCATAGTTCTTGTTATTAAAAAAAAAAAAGGAGAACGACCACCTAAAACCACTAAACTAGTTCTAAAACAGATCCTTTGTTTGATAAAATGCATGCCCATTGGCTGGTAGGAAGGGACGAGGTGGATACTAGAAAGCTGATTGGCCGACTAGAAATCCTCAACATATATAAAAACAAGAAGCAACGACAGAATTCGCGCATAAGCCTGACGAATCCTATAGTTGGATGAAACGCAGAATATTCAGTGTAGCTTAATCGCCATATATATTTTATAAATTACTAACTAGCTCTACCTACGTATTGAGCACTTTTGAAGTAAATACTTAAAGTTTACGCATAAATCTATACTTTCGTATATTAAATTTATGCGAATAAATTAAGTAGTTATACTTAGCTCCTAAAACAGTCGAGCACTTTCAAAAGAATTTATTTCACCACATTAAAAATAGATATGGAAAGAGTTAATTTCGAAACATCGCTAAAAAACATCCCCACACCCAGCAAGCATAGCTATATTATTAAATTAATCCAAAAAACAGATGAACTAATACGCCGAATGCGATGGCGAGCAAATTTCTTCCTTAAAAATGAAAACGTAAACAAAAAAGTATCCTATGGTTTTAAAACCCTTAAAAATGCGAAAACAGTAGACCTCTTGATAAACTTTGAAAATGACCTTTTAAACGTAATTAAAAACCTAGAATTCCACAATCAACCTTACAATTTCCAACGGAAACTACACAAAATCGTTAGAAACATAAACAACTCTAATAAAATCTTTGTAAAAGCAGATAAAACAAGAAACTTTTCTAAAATAGATAAGCAAGAATATAACAAACTAATCACAGAAAACATTACAAAAAACTACAAAAAACTAGACACAAACAAATGCGATTACATAGATATAATAAATACTGAAAGTAAACAAATTACCGATAAACTAAAAATTAGCGATAAAGTTGGCAAATTGAAACCTAGAGAGTCATACATTCTGCTTAAAGACCACAAATGGGACTTTAATAATAGTCCCAGCACCCGCCTGATAAACCCAACTAAACCATAAATAGGTAGAATTAGCAAAACTATACTTTCTAGAGTAAACAAACAAATCAAACAGGACCTAGAACTAAACCAGTGGGCAAATACTACCGAAGCAATCACCTGGTTTAAAAATATAGAAAACAAAGATAAATGTACGTTCATACAGTTTGACATCATAGACTTTTATCCCTCGATATCCGAAGAACTTTTTAACATTGCCCTAGAATTTGCCGAGGTATACACTGATATATCCTCAGAAGAAATCAACATAATTAAAAAATGTAGAAAATCAGTTCTAATAAATAACAATAACCAATGGATAAAAAATAAAATGAAAAATTCATTCGATTTGGCGATGGGTACCGGAGACTCTGCAGAGGCATCAGATCTTGTGGGATTATTCATTCTATATACCCTCACAAGCATATTCGATACTACGGATATCGGCCTATATAGAGATGACGGACTAGCTATAATAAAAAAACTCCAACAAAGTCAAGGGAGAAAACTTTAAGAAAATCATACACAAAGAAATGAAAAAATTAGGCCTAAAAGCGGACATATCAGCTAACATAAAAATAACAAACTTCCTGGACGTCACGTTAAACTTAGATAAAAACACATATGAACCATACTTAAAAGATAACGCTACTCCAATTTACGTAAACCCTAAGTCCAACCACCCACCATCAATTATAAAACATATTCCTAACTCGATCGTAAGTAGACTCAGTAATAACTCAAGCGACGAAAATGTATTTAACAGGTCATCCAATATTTACGAAACAGCCCTAAAAAATAGTGGATACAAAAATATCGATATCAAATATAAGCAACAAAACACCAACAACTATAATAAAATTAAAAACAGAAGAAAAAGAACTATAATTTGGTATACGGCCCCATACAATCAAATGTTAAAAACAAAACTTAGCAAGAAATTTCTAGATCTTATTGAAAAACACTTTCCCGCAACCAACCCCTTACACAAAATCTTCAATAAAAATACCTTGAAGTTATCTTACAGTTGTTGCGAAAATTTAGAGATGATAATTAAGGCACATAATAACAAAATACTAAATGAAAACAATGTAAACAACAACAAAATAAACAATAAAAAAGTAGACACCATGACAGAAATAAAACCAACACTAGCAGAAATAATAATAATAATAATAATAATAATAATAATAATAACAAACCAACCCCGGACAAGAACAACCATACCATAAATAAAAATACTAATAACGAACAAGATAAATGCAATTGTAGACACCGCACACTTTGCCCAGTCCAAAATAAATGTCTAACAAAAAGCGTAGTTTATCAAGCAACAATATTTGCGAAAGAAAACCCGAATAACAAGAAATATTACATAGGCATGACTTCCTTAGATTTCAAAACCCGATACTATGACCACAAAAGCACCTTCAAAAATAAAAAAAACACCGTATAAAAACAACACTAGCGAATAAATACTGGGAACTCAAAGAAAGCGGACATTCGCCGGTAGTCGAATGGAAAATAATGAGACAAGCTACCACATGCAGACATTTAGACGACCCATGTAAATTATGCCTCCATGAAAAATTTTCTATCCTGTACTTTAAAGAACCTCAAAATCTATTAAACTGTAGGCGGGAAATAGCTAACAACTGTGTTCACAAAATAATACTTACTCTAGGATAGCGATACAAAATAGCTTTAAAACTAACAATAACAATAGGAAAAAAACAAATAAATAAATTAAATAAACATGAATATACATAAACGATCACATACATATATGTATATATATGTATATATATATATATATATGTATATATGTATATGTATGTGCATTGTTGTGTGCACATAGGTATATTTATATGTATAAAAAAAATATAAAAAAAGGAGAACGACCACCTAAAACCACTAAACTAGTTCTAAAACAGATCCTTTGTTTGATAAAATGCATGCCCATTGGCTGGTAGGAAGGGGCGCGGTGGATACTAGAAAGCTGATTGGCCGACTAGAAATCCTCAACATATATAAAAACAAGAAGCAACAACAGAATTCGCGCGTAAGCCTGACGAATCCTATAGTTGGATGAAACGCAGAATATTCAGTGTAGCTTAATCGCCATATATATTTTATAAATTACTATATATATATATATATATAATTGTTCTGAATGCTGGCTGTGGAAGTAATTATATATATATATATATATATATATATATATATATATATATATATATATATATATATATATATATAAGGACACATGAAGACAAATATACATATAAATTTATACAAATACACACACGTATATACATATATGCATACATATTTATACTAATATATTTTAATATACATATACACACAAATAAATATTAACACATACATATACAGTGAAACACGTATATATAAACACACATCCAAATATATTTACATATACACATATATGTATGACGTGTACTACTGTAACATACTTTTGGTAATACACTTTTTTTTATTAATTGCACTATTGTCTTTAGCATGATTATTCCCCAAGGCCACAATACTCTTTTTTTTTTCTTCTATTTATGGAAATCGCTCTAGACAAAGCATGATACCACTTTATGTATGTAGTCTCCAAGAATGAAAGATTATTATCGCAAAGATGATCATCTCTATTGACCTTAGTCTTGAAAAGACCAAAGATCGGTAGAAGGAAAACAGTTAGTAGAAGGAGAGTTCTGCAAGTTTGAATGGCTTGGAAAGAAACTATTGGAATTGGAAGCTGTATTATAAGAAGGTATCAAAAGCGCGACTTGATGGGACCTTTAAACCAATAAATCAAACAGGCTGGAACAAAGGAAACAGAAGATAGATTAAACAGTTAAAAAAAAACGCATTCTATAATAGTATTTATGCTTAAGATTGAGACTGGCAACATCACGTCTTGCATTATTAATGACCAAGGATTATGCAAAAATAATTTATAGGTCTTGTGTCGAGGGTGATTCACAGTATTTAACTTATTATAAAAGTATTAATATTTGTGCGTGGATTGGCTTTGACTAAGGTTCTCAATTGATCGTTGTCACCGTCCGATGGCTGGCCATTACGCTCATCATCTCTAACACTCTCATCGTCGCCACGAAATTTCTTAAACCACCATTGTACTGTGTGTTTAGGCGTGGTTCCTGAGATAAACGCTTTGTTGATATCGCGAGTATTTCGGCCTAGTTTGAATTGAAATAAGAAAATTGTACGAATTTTTTTTTTCAGCTTCTATTCAACGTTCTGAAAAGAAGACAATAGTTTTAAAACGATTGTAGTTTTAAAATGATTAGATAGTGCGATAAACGCTCTTTAAAATGATATATAAAGTAAAGGTATTATAAGGAAAACTCATTTAAAAACACCTCATTTGAAATCAAAATAAAAATTCCGCAAGAACTTTCTTGTCGGCCCAATAATAAAATATCAAGAGCTCGAATCGATGGAGATTATAGGCCAATAAGTCAAACAGTCTTGAACAAAGGAAACCGGAAATAGATCAGACAGTTTTAAAGAACATATTCTATAATAGTATTTACAGAAAAGACTGAGACGAACAACATCACGGCTTGCATCATGGATGACCAAGGATTATGCAAAAATAATTTCAAGATCTTGTGTTGAAGGTGATTCACACTATTTAATTTATTATAAAAGTAATAAAAGATAAAAACTCAAAACACTGCTAAATTATTTTCTAGGTATTCTATAAATTTTATTGCCACTGTAAACTATCGCTACAAATCCCTGCGTTATTACTGTCCTCCTGGCAAATCCGTTAATCCTTATTCTCGAGTGGTCTATGGGCCTTGCTTAGTGGTGATGCGTTAGTATATGAAAAAACAATTCAACCGTAAAAGATATCTTAGCAGACTACAACCAACGACCAAAAAGTTACAGAATGACACCCTTTTCTATTGACATTTTCTAAAATCCCCCTTCCCCGTCTAGTTCAAACGCATTGTTAATTCAGTGTAACTCTCTTTTCTAATAGACATTGTGCTAGACAAAGGAACTTGTAAATCGTGCACACACACACACAAATTCCAGGTTAGTAGAGAACAAAGAAAATACTATGTCGGACTTTGACACATATTGATCTCTGATGGAACAAAGAAAGAATTTGTCAATAAAAGTAAGAGGTTCCTCGAACAAAGAGAAAGAGATACAATCGTTATGTCGTTAGTTCGTAAACCCCAAACCTCACCTTTCATCGCCCCCCCTTTCTCGATGCGTCCGACGACCACCAGAGGTAAAATAATAATCAGATAAACACAATTTCGTTATTAAACCGTCTCTGTGTTTGCTTGTCAAACGTCTGGAACAAGCTAGTGTACATATTTATTAGCAGCGCGGATTTTTGTAGAAGTGTAACAACCATGATTATACAAGGTGGGATGATAAAAGTGTCGCCATAAAGAAAATAATACCACAGCTTTATTTTAAAACTATTTTTGAAAAAATCAATTTAGGTAACTTGATTATGTAGTAGGGCTGACATTTATTCAATGCAGTCGCCATCATTATCAATCACCGCTTCAATATGGGTCCGACACTGGAAACTTGACTTTTCCACAAGCGCCGGCGATAGCTTGACGAATACTTGGCAGATGGCGGCGATCAGGCTAGCTTTGGTGTTGTAGGATGTCATGTTGGTGATGTTCTCGACATATCATCAAACGAAGCTCGGGGGAGGAGTGGAACTAGGTACAAAGTTGTAGCACTCCTTCTGAAGCCAAGCCTAGGTGGTGGTGGTGGCGGTAGAGACACATTAGCGGAAATTAAAGCATAGTATCTGTTCTGATACTACACTTCATTTTGCTATCCTCGGTCCGTGAAGACGAAAGCTTTCTAGAACGAGGCAATTTTAATTTTTGTTCCGATCCAGAGCGGCTCATTTTGGGGGAAATTGGATTTTCAATAGATTAAAAACTGACTTTGTGTTTTATTCTGCTCTCATAGTAAATAGAGACGACATTAACTTCCTTCCAAAACCACAGGAAGATATGGCACAAGGCTGGAAGTGTGGGAAGAATCAAGCCAACGCCGATAAGGAAATGCCACCCTGGTCTATTGAAATCTGCCTGGCTAGCTCTGTCAACATTCTCTGGGCACTATCGATGATAAACTAATTTTACCCCAAAAGAGAGGTGGGGTAAGGTTTTAAGACAATATCTAAGTCGGATAAATAAAAGGCAATTCAAACGACCGGTTTCTAAAAGGCTGATTGTTGAGATCGGATCTTTGACTAGTATGTATATTACCAATGATGGCGCATGACTCCAGCCATGACTGCAAGTAAATAAGAACGTATATATATACTAGCATTTACGCCTGGCGTTTCCTGGGTGTTTGGATGTGTATGTTGAGCAAAAAAAAGTGGCAGTAGGAAGGCAGGCTGGACCCGTACCATAAAGGAGGAAAAGAACGGGGAAAAACTGACGTCTTTGCTGTTACGACCACTGCCAAACTGGAAGTAACTTATGTTTAAATTAAGGTTAGTCAATCGAAAGTAGAGGATGACTTTCGGAAATATCGGCGAAAAAGGCGACCCCCTCCCTGTAAACAAGTGCCCAGTTAAAGGTGAAGATATAAATGTTTGTAGCCAATTTTTCAATATTTGTCATCTGAAGGGCCGACTTGCAAAACGATACTGATGTTGGTAAAATCCGTCGCCTCTGTCGAAAGTTTTAGACATACATACATACATACATTTATATATTGATCACAAAAGTTTTCTAAAAAGCTTGCTCTATCTCTGAATAACCTTTATGTCAAATTTCAAGCGTTTGGATCAGAAATTGTCTGAGTAATTTGGGAGAGACCGCAGAGGTCAATTTTTTAAACCTTTGACCCCTATTATGACCCCTTAACATTTATTGTTTGGGGCTCAGATCAAGTTTTTAAGTTAGATCCATGTCCAAGGAACCTATATCTAAAATTTCAAGTGTTTAGACACAAAATTGGCGGAGGACTTTGGTAGCGTTCTCAAAAGTCAAATCGTTGAACTTTGACCCCTTAACAGCCAAATTTCTGGCCGAAAACCAATCGCAAAGATTTCCCCAAAACTCGGTACCCTGTATATCAAATTTCGAGTCTGTAGACGTAAAATTGGCAGTTATTGCGTAGGAAAATGTACACAGACACACAGACACGTTCACTTCTATATATACATTATATATGTTTGAACTGAGTGAGGTGTGAACTGGAGCCTGTTGAATGTCGAGCAGTGATCCGGTTTTTGTATTTGAAAGGACGCACACCACAGGAGGCTTTTGATGAAATGAAAGAAACTTATGGTGATAATGCCACATCATATGACCTTGTAAAACGCTGGCATTGTGAATTCAAACATGGCCAGAAGCCTGTGGAAACAGCTCCCCGACCTGGTCACCCTCCCCCTTCTTCCATTGATGAGGCATCTGTCCGTCAAGTTGAGACTGCAATTTTGGAAGATCGGCGCATTACTATTCACCAAATAGCCCAAGATGTCAAGATTAGTACAGGGTCTGTGGAAACTATCATTCATGACCATTTGCATATGCATAAGGTGTCTGCAAGATGGATTCCCAGGTTGCTCAAACCATTCCAGAAGCGAGAACGCGTCGAGTACTCGAGGATGAATTTGGAGATGTGCCAAGAAGATGAGTCAAAGTTTTTTTAAAAGACTGATTACACAGGATGAAAACTGGGTCCATCACTATGATCCAGAGACCAAAGCCCAGTCAATGCAGTGGAAGCACTTGGACTCACCACCTCCAAAGAAGGCAAGGGTGCAGCCCTCGCTGGCAAGGTCATGCTCACAGTCTTTTAGGATCAGGATGGAGTAGTGATGACAGATTTCTTGGCAAAGGGTACCACAATTACACGAGCCTATTATGCTTCACTTTTGAGGAAATTAAGGGAAGCTATCAAAATCAAGAGGCGGGGCAAGATCAGCAAATGTAACCTCCTCTTGCAGGACAACGCTCCGGTCTACAACTCGCATGTCGCTTGATCAGAAGCACGGGCGTGTGGTTATGAAATCATCCCCATCCTCCCTACTCTCCTGACCTTGCACCCTCTGACTTTCACCTCTTCCCAGCCATGAAGATGTTTTTGAAAGGGAAGCGTTTCCCAGAGGATGCAGCTTTGATTTCTGAAGACACGTCGTGGTTGGAGGACCAACCTGGGGTGTTCTACAAAAACGGTCTCCAAAGCTGCATCAAACGATGGGAGAAATGCATAACTCTGGGTGGTTCCTATGTAGAGAAAAACTAATAACTGTGCCAAGTTTCGTTGCTCTACTGCTATGGGAAGTGGGTCAGGGGCATTACTATTGCACGCCCCTCATATATATATATATATATATATATATATATATATATATATATATATATAATCTGAAAAAGTAAATTTTCAAATAAAACAAACCTCTTCGCATAGAAAAAGCTCTTTCTGATTAAGAGGAGCAAATTATAGAATAAATTAAAAAGATGAATCAGCTTAGATTGGAACTTTATAACATTAACGATTCAATAAGGGTTAAGAAAAGGGAAAAATGAAGGGCGGGGGGGGCTTTTATGACAGTATATTTTCGAAGCCAAATACTTCTCATCGGAAGAGAAAAGCCGGCATTACAAAAATAAAGACAAAAAGACTGCCGACTTAAAATATATTTAAATTAGAAATGGAAAATGGGGGAAAATGGAGGGTGGGAATATGATGGAGAAAAAGGAAAGAGAGCATAAAAGATTTTCAAATGCAGAAGAAGATAGAAATAATGAGGAACGAAAAACGGAAAATTTAAAAGGAAATCAAGAAAAAATAAGGAAAAGTAATCTTAATGCACAGGAGAAAGGAGTACACCAAAAATAAAGTGAATCGAAAGTAAAAATCAGGTACAATCGTAGGTAAGATAATCCTGAAGAAAGTTTTTAATGTCTATAATCGATCTAAAGGGATGCCGATGTAATCCAGTTTTGGGTACTTGAATAAAGAGATCCTAACGAAAATATCGTGTTTCAGTGTTCTGTCTTCATAAAATGTATGTTCATACATATCAAAAGGCTTTTAAAAGGTGCAGCAATTGTCCAGAAGATTATTGCACGAAGCAGTAGTTGAACTATGCCTCTCCTGCATCGGCACTGTTTGAGTCCAGTGGTAAGGGGAAGTCCAAGACGGCTGGAAACAATGCCGAGATAAGCGGAGAGCGCATACAGCACCTGAAGGTCCCAAAAGGTCACTCATTTAGGACTGACCAGGTTCAACGTTGCTTAATATATATATATATATATATATATATATATATATATATATATATTCAATTTGTCTTTACATAAGCAGTAATTTGTTGCTACACAGTCATGAGCATGTTTCGGTCTCCTAGTATTTAGTAACTAGAGACCTCTTCAAGAAAAGACGCTTACTTTCGAAAGCGGAATTCATAATTCCGCTTTCTAAAGTAAGCGTTTTTGCTTGAAGAGGTCTCTAGTTACTAAATACTAGGAGACCGAAACATGCTCATGACTGTGTAGCAACAAATTACTGCTTATGTAAAGAAAAATTGAAAATGTAACTTGCTCTATTACCGTATTGAGCACTCTTGTATTAACCTCGTTATATTTCATTGGTTACCCTACTTTTGAAAAATAGCAACCTCAAATTATATATATATATATATATATATATATATATATATATATATATATATATATTTATTCTAACTGTTTTTGTTCTGTTAAAAACTAATTTGTTATGAGTTTTTATTTTATTTCATTTATTTTATGTTTTTATTTTTTTATATAAAAAGATGTCTGCTGTTTTCGTCAAGTGCCACTAATGCTTGTTCAAAATTGGTTGTTGTCGTTTAAGTGCCCGGGAACTTTTAATCAACATTGTTCATTTGGAAACGTACTTTGCTTAACTAGTCATTCACAAGATGGTTGTTTTTTTCCCCGGTAATTTAGAGTCGTTAATTATAGGCTAATTTTATGTTGGACTTCTTGGTATTCCAATTCAAAGATTGAGGAGATGTCGGTTACCGCTATTTTTATCTGTTGTCATTTGCCTGCTGGCTTCATGCCACGACTAGCAACGAATCTATACACTACTAAGAACATTGAAAATATTGAGCCGTACGCTAATTGATATTTTATTTACTTTAACTTATTTTGTATGATGACGATTTTTAATGTTTACAATCATTTCTTAATTACAATCTATACACCTATAAATTTGAGATTTCTTTCGCACTGACATTGATATTAAAAGTCTACTTTTTCTATTTAAAAATTGTTGTTTTAATGGGATTGGAAAGTCAGTGCCGCCAAGAAGTGGCACTCTGACCTGGGCAGCCCCTCAGCATTCAGTAAGGGCGCCTCAGGCGATTGGCAATAAACCAAACCCTTCTCAAAGAGAAAAGGCAAAACATGGGAGAATGGACCTCCTAGAACTACACAGCACTAAATGCCCACCGTAAAATTAACAGGGACCAGATCATAAGAGGTTAGAAAGAGTCAGTGCAAATTCATCAGCGACTTTGAAAAAAATGAAAATAATGCAAAGTGAACAAATAGAAAAAAAAAAGTTAAACGAGCGTTCAAGACTCAGAGTTTCAAATATTTAAACCATAACTAAATAATCGACGCTAATTGATTCTGATTATGGAAGGAAGAAAGCGCGTGTGTGTTAACGTTTTTTTTTCTCCATTTGTTTACTTTGCATTGTTTCAGTTTTTCAAAGTGGTTGATGAATTTGCGCTGACTCTTTCCAACCTCTTATTATTGATTCAGCGCAATGAAACCACTGGTACGACCTTGAAATATGTATATATAGTGTCGTAATAAATATTGTATCTTCAGCTCTCACATCCACGATCGATTATTTTATTGGATTTTTTATCGCCTCCTGACACGCTATATATATATATATATATATATATATATATATATATATATATATATATATATATGATGATGATGATGATGATGATGAAAATAATGGAAATAGTATTCCGACAAAATAGAGAAAATAAAAAGGAACAAACCGTATTATGTGTTTATCAACGTTTCGTCTTTATTTCGAGACTTCCTCTGGAACTTACGAAATAAAGACGAAACGTTGATGAACACATAACACGGTTTGTTCCTTTTTATTTTCTCTCTCTCTCTCTATATATATATATATATAAATATATATATATATATATATAGATATATAACTTGACTTCCTTCAGCCATAATCGAAACCGAAACCAAAACTTATGAAAAATTCTTGATAAAATTATTTATAAAAAATAACACACCCACTATCGTATTACTATATATATTTTTTATCGTTTCTTATTAGATGGTTGTTTTCATTTAAATATTACGCTTAATTCTATTTATGCGTACTTACTACATTGTGCATAATTGCGTAGCATTTACAATGTAAAAGTTCTAGCACACGCATACACACACACACACACATATATATATAAAGCGATCTTGTTTGTGAGGAAAGGTTTATTCCACAAGAAAAAATGGAAGAACGTTTACAAAAAATTAATTACTTCTCAAAATGAATCTAACACGGACCGTTACACGTTACAAAAGACGATATGGAACACCTATTTACCTACATCGTTGATGAAGACCAAACGTTCGACGTTTTTTTAGGAGCTATGAAGACCTTTCAACATTGACTGCGAAGATTGTCCTGATGTGAAAACAGTTTGTCTGTTTTTACGAAAGCTAGGAACTGCTGAACACTGTAGGTTCGTAGACTACATTCTACCAAAAAAAAGACTCTCGATCTGAGGTTCGCAGAAACATTTAAGTTAATTTCATAACTTTTCAGCCCGAATACATCACTGATCAGTTCGAATCTTTCAATTATAAATTTACATACGTGGGAGAAACTTAACAAACGGACTTTATAAAACACACACACACACACACAAAAGTCAGCACGTACAGTGACTGGCAGTAAGATTAATTTTATTTGAGAATTATATTTACCAGTAAATTTGAACGCGACTATTAAAATTGAAGATGTACGTTCTTAAAAAGATCTTCAAACCTGTTTGGATTAAATTGGATAAAAAAAATATATAATCTTTGGAATTTATCAATCAATATTTTTCATCGGAAAATCTGTAAGCTGGAATAAGTCAAAGCAACGAAAACGTATCATACGTATATAATATTTGATTAATTGTTTTTTTAATTCAATTTAACATTATATAATCAATTCTTAATGCAATATTTTAAGTTATAAATTTATATTTTTTACTAGAATATCTTGTCCTTTTCTTTTCCAGTTTTAACAACTAGTCCTTTACTTTTCATGCTCGCATTTTCTATTGTAATACGATATTGTTTGTGAATTAAAATGTTAGCTGAAAGTCCATGATAGTTACAAAAAGCTGTTATTATTTTATCATGGTTCATATTCTGCATAAGTACCTATTTGTGAAGCGATAAATAATGACGACTACAACGACTGCGAGAGCAACGATTACAATGACACTAAGAAGAAATAACTGGGAAAGGATGACGTCATTTTTTAATGTCAGCTGTGATATTCAATTCTTTTATCGAGTCAGAACCAGGCGTACGAAGGCGGTGTGTATCTTCGTTAGAGTCAAAGATCCTTCGGATCAAGATCACAGTGTAGTATCTGTTCTGATGCCAAACTTCACCTTTTCTGTCCTCTGTCACTAATGGAGAAATCTTTCAGGACTGAGACAATTATTTTTGTTCCATATCCAAAGTGCCCTTTTTTGGGAGCTGGATTTTCCTCACATTAAAAACGGATCTTGTGTCTAACTCTGCCCTCGTGGGGAGGCAAGTAAATAGGAACATCATATTGTTTAGATATCGGTAGTTTTTTTTTTAACTGTTCGAAATATGCTTAATCCAATAATGTCTTATTGCAATAAAGGTATGTAGTGCCCGTCACCATCGACGAAGAATATTGAATAGATGTAAAGTTAACACCGCAAAACTAAATAAAACTAAAATGACATTTTTTCCTTAATATAAACAAAAATTAAATTGCGAAACGTTCTACGATATCGTATTATTAAATTGTTACATGAAGATACAGAATAAGTCTTAAACGCGCAGTGTGTAAATAAAAGATGTTACGTAACTAAATTTATACATGCGTTTTTTTTTTATCTTTTTCTATAATATAAATCTCACTTGTCTGTTTAAATGTATGTATGTTTATATGTCTGCCTAAAATGTTCGACAGAGGCGACGGATTTTCACGAGATCGATATCGTTTTGAAGCTCGACCCTTCGAACGATAAGATAGAACAATTGACCAAAAACATTAATTCCTTCACCCTCAACTGGGCACTTTTCTACAAGGAGGGGTCGTTTTTCTCGCCGAAAATTTTCAAAAATCATCTTCTTTTTTTGATCGACAAACCTTAATTTAAACCTTCGTCACTTCCGATTTGGCGATGGACGCAACGGTAGCAGTATCAGAATTTTGGGGAAATTTTCAGGCGAGTCGCCATTTTGAATATACACCTATATTTCTATCAGATTTTAATAATAGTAAAACGTAATTTAAACCCGTAAATTTTATTTCAATAAAACGAGCAAAGACCAAATTTTTATATCATAAAAGCTTTAATAGAGAAATAAACAATTTTATTTATTTTCCTTCGATTTCTTCACTTAACATTTCACGGAATGTCGAACAAGTAACACAGTTGAATCTTACGATATATATTTTAAATGGCAAAATGTCACTCACCTGCTCTATGAGTAAGATATGCTTTCTTTTAATCTTCCTGTATGAGAATTTATTCATATTTATGTATTATAATCCATGTATTTTTTAAATGGAAGGATTTTTCCAACACACATCGCGACCACGCGTGTCTTTCAAGCAACTTGTAACGACACCGGAAGTGAAAAATTATCTCTTACTTATGTACGGAGGCCTATAAGTGTACAAAAAAAACCACTAATTCAGAAACCTTAATAATCTCGATATTGGATTATATTCCTTCAAATTTTCCACTTTTAAAGGTTTTCGGAGGCGCTGAAACGGAAATAACCATTTATATATACGGCAAATGAAACTAGTAGTTTCCAAGATAAAAAATTTTACAAATGGTCACAAAGTGGGGGGGTCACTTTTCTATAATGATGTGACGTCAAATGGGCACCCACTTTATGGCCACATTGCAATGAACAGATTTGGCCGTAATTTTAAAGGAATTTTCGAGGGTGGCTTCATATTGACCCTATATGAATAAAGGGTGGAATTCTTCATATTTACCCTATATGATTAAACAAATATTTAATGTAATAATAACAATAATAGCAAACCAAAACACGTCTTCTTTATAATATAAGTTTGTCTAAAATATTATATTCGGTTTATTGGAAAGAACATAAAATTTCACATTGACCCTGAAAATATCGTAAAAATAGAATCAATAGAAAAATTTTGATAGATTTTTAAAGTTTAAAAATTGAAAAATATTGAGTTCGGAAAATTCATTACTGTTTTTTTTTTTTTTAAATATATATATTTCTATTACTTTTAAAACAACTGTAATAGTTTATTTTGGAAGTATAATCCATAAAGAAAATAAATAACCCACTTTTAACAGAGAAATTACGAGATTTTTATATTGTATTCGCAGTTTCGTGTTAGGGGTGTCAAAAATTCCTACAAAAATTCTGATACTCACATTGATTCAAAAAAGTTGTCAAAAAAACAAATATATAAACACAAAGGCAAGATAAGTTACTTTTCTACCTAACTGGATATATTTTTTGTGTTCTTATTCAATTTAACATGTCTATTCAGCTCGAAAAACATGCAGTGTTTAAAATTCAAAATGTCGCCCGGCCCCGGCGCCCGGCCCGACTGTCTCTTTAACACGGTAAGTTTGGGAAAAGATGTTATAAATAATAAACTAGACAAAATACTATTAAAAATCAACCGAATATATGTCAACTTATGTCACGGTAACATATATTGAGCGAATTTCTAACAGTATTTTGTCTAGTTTATAATTTATAATACCTTTTCCCAAACTTACCCTCTCCGAGAGAGAGTCGGGCGCCATTTTGAATTTTAAACACTGCATGTTTTTCGAGCTGAATAAACATGTTACACTGAATAAAAACACAAAAAATATATCCAGTTAGGTGGAAATGTAACTTATCTTGCCTTTGATAACATTTATTTGTTCTATATTTGTTTTGGGACAACTTTTTCGAATTTATAATACAAACCCACTTTAATAGTTCTGGAAGTATATTTCAGAAAGAAAATAAACCCACTTTAAAAATAGAAATTACGAGTTTTTTATATTTTATCTTGCCTTTGATAACATTTATTTGCTATATTTTTGTTTTTAGACCACTTTATTTTTAATCTATGTGTACAGACAGAGACAGTAATAATACAAACGTAACTTTTTATCGCCGAAACATTTTCGGCGATAAAGTGTAGAAATTACCTGAAAAATTAATGCTTTTTACTCAAATAAAGTTTAAAAAGTCAAAATAAAATTTAAATACAACTTTCTCATCAGTTACAGAAAGTTAAAAAATACGGGTAGTAAAAAAAAAAAAACTCACCATTATTCCAATAAGATTCTTTAAAGACTAGTAAATACGTCTGCTCCAAAGAATGCTGAATGTCGGGTAATATCAGTAGTGAGTAGCAGTCAGTTACGTTTTTGCCTGACTTAAGGGAGATAACTTGTCCTTTTTTTATTTTTGTGCCTTTACGCTATCGTACATAAAAACTGGGAGTTTTCATTTTTTCATTAACACGAATTACGATATGACGCAGATATGCAATGTTATTTTTTTTTTAATATCTTAAAGAAATACCTGAATTTTTTTTTTTATTATACTATAAATCTGCATTATCCGGTTTCGTCTTTTTTTTATATCGAAAAAAAGGAAACCAGGAATTAAATATAAAAATATAAACTGATCGTCCATTAATTACTGGAACATTCTAAACAAAGATTAAGCTTCCACGTAAAAAAAAAAAAAAAAAAAAAACACGTGGTTATCGAAAAAAGAAGGATTTAAATTTTGGACTTTACCGGTAAATTTACAGATAAGTGATATTTTTTGTTGTTTTAAATTTGAGTATTTTATTTATTCATGTTTTATCTTCAATTTGTGATATATAAAACGTGCCGAACAAAATTAATTATTAAAATTCTCATAGACATTCCAAAATGGGGGGGGTGAATTTATAAAACAACGTTTGTCTAAAATATTATATTTAGTTTATTGGAAAGAGCATAAAATTTTACATTCACCCTGAAAAAAACGTTACAATTGAACGAATAGGAAAATTTTGATAGATTTTTAAAGTTTAAAAATTGAAAAATATTCATCTCATAAAAATCAATTGATTTCACTACGTAACAAAATGGCTTCCCAGAGCGCACGCACGCACTTTGTAAACAATGTTTTTTAAACAATGAAAAATAATATTTCTATTATGTTTTAAACAACTTAAATAGTTTATTTTGGAAGCATAGTCTATAAAGAAAATAAATAACCCACTTTAGAAAGAGAAATTACTATATTTTAATCGCAGTTTTCTGTTAGGGGTGTCAAAAATTCCCCCAAAATTCTGATACTGCTTACGCAACGGCAAAAGCGTCACGTTTTTTTATTATTTTACACGTTCTTTTCCTCCTTCGCGGTTAGGGTTCGAGCCTGCCTTCCTGCCTAGTATCACTTTTTTTTATCAACACGCACCTCCACACAGACAAGGTTGGGCTCCTAGGCTAGCATATATATATATATATATATATATATATATATATATAAATTATGGAGTTATATGTGGAAAAAAATCGTATTCAAAGCAGGAAAAAGTTGGAATAAGAAGTTTGTTTGGTCAAACAATTCGGCACTGCGAGGTATCCCCCCTCCCGTAAGGTCAGTTTTAAAAAGTAGGTTTGCTTATGTTCAAGATCTATTCTGAAAAGGATAACTTGTTAAAAATTTTCTTCTTTTTAACTGTAAATATAAACTAATCTACAGTGAAGTTTATGTTTATTTTAAAAAAGTTCGATCTTGTTCGGTTAAAATTATCCGATTGTTTGTTGTTGGATGGCGCTATTTTTTTTTTTTTAACTCGTGATATATTTTCTTTATCGTTCGATATTCCCTTATTACGATATTCCCTTAATCTGATAAACGTTTGCGAACAGGCAGTGAAATTAACCAGAAGTTGTGAAGGGAGGGGTTCTTATATTAAGCACTGTAGACGAAATAATTAATGTTAAATGTATTAGAATAAAAAGAAAAAATGGACGGAACTAGTATAAAAAAAACTGTGGCAAACCTGGAAAGTTCCCGGTGTTATTGGGTAGAGGAGAATATAATTAGTGAGCAAATACCGTGCTATTACCGGTAAGTAGGAATTGTTTTGGAATGTGACTCTCCTAGTAATTATTGTAAGACTTTATGGTAATGAATAAAAGCAACTTATAATATGATAATTAGATATTTGATTTTATATGTGGTGTCTGTATTTGCATACATGTTTTTTCTAGACGGAAATAATCGTGTGTGTTTTATTATATATGGAAAAGAGATTGCATTATTATTTACATTAAAAGAATTTAAACAAGACTGGTTTTGTTATCAGAAAAGCCTTAAAGCTTTTTATACAGTAAACACAATAAAAGTAAACATGATATTTATTTTTTGCTGTCATATATCCTTTTTGTTTTATTTGGTAGTTTCTCAAATTTCTTCTTTCATTTGTAGTCTATTTACTCAGTAAAACATCCGGCTATGCACCAAGTTCCACTGATCCAAGTCTTAGAAAAAAATGTTTTTTTATTATTTTATTTTTCTAATTATTCATTTTACAATTTATTTTTAAATATATTTTTTTAATATGAATAGATTCATAAAAAGAAACAAGCACTTTTTATGTGATACCAAAAAATTAAAAAAACAAAAAAAAAACAGAGTCGATATTTTTTTTCGTTATGATGGTCTAGGAATCCAAACAAATAAAAAGTAATGAGATTAATGGAGAGACTGAAAGAAGGAAGGATTGTAAGGTGAAAATGTGTCAGAAAAAAAAAGAATGCTAAAACTGAAACACGTAATAGCTAAGAAAATAAGTAGTATTCATAAGAGACGGCCATTCAATCAGTGCGTCCTGATGACAATGCTATTTGAAGACATCAATTCAACAAACAACGGAAATGCTACTAAATGCTATTAAAACTTAAGCATCGCAGACTACCGAATATACTATTTAAAACTGAAACCTGATAGACCAAAGATAATGTTATTAAAATGTAAGCGTCACAGACCAATAGAAAATACTATTGAAACTTAAGCGTGATAGACCAAAGAAAATACTATTCTATATTCTATCTATATAAAAGCCAAGTATGTCCAAGGATGGAATACTGTTGCCATATCTGGGCAGGAGCTGCTAAAAACAGCCTATCCTGCCTTGACAGAGTACAAAATAGACTTCGTGGCTTAGTGGGGGATGCCCTTTTCTCTACCCTGCAACCTCTCTCCCACAGAAGAGACGTTGCGAGCCTGTCCTTGTTTTATCTTTATCTCCATGGCAGATGCTCGTCTGAACTCCAATCTCTGGTCCCCCCTCGCCAATCTTTCATGAAAAACACCCGTCTAGCTGAATCCACTGTGAAAAATTTCCCCCACTCTATATCTGTGCCTAAATCAAAACGCGGATTCCATGAACAAAGCTTCTTTCTTAGAACTGCACGCCTGTGGAACTCTGTTCCGTCTGCCTGCTTCCCTCCGGACTACAACTTGAATGTCTTCAAGTCCAATGTTAACAAATTCCTAATGAACCGCCCCCTTAAGTAAACACTTCAGCAAATCTCCTCACTAACGTAATGTACTTGCAATAACCCTTATCCCTGAGTCGCTTCCGGGCCTTGATAAGTGGTGATCACTGTGTAAAAAAAAAAAAAAAAAAAAAAAAAAAAATTATTGAAACTTAAGCTGGATAGACCAAAGAAAATGCTACTGAAACTTAAGTCTGATAGACAAAAAAAGATATTTCAAATTTAAGCATGGCAGACAAAAATGCGATTAAAGCCTGATAGACCAAATAAAATGCTATTAAAACTTAAGCCTGGTAGACCAAATAAAATGTTATTTCAAACTTACACATGACAGACCAAAGAAAATATTATTTTAAACTTAAGCCTGATAGACCAAATAAAATGCTATTAAAATTTACACATGTAAAATTTAAACGTGATAGACCAAAGAAAAATGCTATTTCAAACTTAAGCCTAATAGACAAAAAAGCTATTTCAAACTTAAGCTTAATAGACCAAATAAAATGCTATTAAAGCTTAAACCAGATAGACCAAAGAAAATGTAATTAAAACTTAAGCATGAAAGATTTTATTTCAAATTTAAATATGATAGACCAAAGGCCATTTTTAAATTAAGCGTGACAGACCAAAGAAAATCGCATTCTTTTTAATAACTTTCAAAATCTCAGGTCAAGCAAAAACAAACTTGATATACATATCCTGTCATATTGTCACAATCGACAAACCAATTTTCAATTTAGTTCTTCAAATATTTAAAATTTCAAAATATTTATGTGAGAAAATCACACACACACACACACACACACACACACACACACACACACACACAAAAAAAAAAAAAAAAGGTAATATAATTTAATCATTTTGTTTTACGGCATATCAATCCTTTTCGGGTTATTTAATGCTGAATTCAGTCATTTTGGGAAAAGATTTTATGCTTCAAGTTCTTTAAATCAAATATTCTTGGTGTTTGGATTTGTAGTTTGGTTTTACGGCATATCAACCTTTTTCAAATTATTTAATGCAAAATCCGGTCATTTGCTGCCACATCTGGGGTGGAGCTTCTAAGAGTAACGTTTCCTGTCTTGACAGAATACAAAATTGTCATCGAAATTTAGTGGGTAATGGTCATTTAGCTTTTCTACTTCCCCTTTCTCATAGAAGAGACGTTGCGAGTCTGTTTCTGAGTCTGTTTTAATGCTTTTCTGATAAGTGTTCGCCTAAGCTCCAATCTATTGCGACCTCCCTGTAAAACATTCACAACAAGTACTCGTCTAGCTGCAACAAACACCAACAACTTCCCTCACACCATATCGGTACCTAGAACTAAATGAAAATTCCATGGGCAGAGTTTCTTTCCCAGAACTGTACGCATGTGGAACACAATATAGTGTGTCTGCTTCCTGACTGAAAGTCCATTGTAAACAAGTTCTTATTGAACCGTCACATGAAATAACCAAATTCCCATTACTAACAGTTACTACACTGTTGTCGCAATGACTCCCGTACACTTATCCTAGTGTAATCCTTATTCTCGTGTGGTTTTCAGGCATTGATAAGTGATGACTTCCCTGTAAAGAAAAAAATATTTCTTGTGTTTGGTTTGGTTGTTTTGTATAAAGTGCATTGTTAATTTGTTTTTGAATTTGCAGAACATGATTGAGTTTAAAACAATAACATCAGCTGCATTTTAGGTCAAGAGGCCGATATATCCAGACAGCCTGATCTGGTGGCATCAGAACAGTGTCTTCATCATGAAATCTAATTAATCTTTAGTAACGGCTCTAATTTATAAACTTTGAAATGATATAGAATCTTCTTTCTTCTTAGCTCGTTCCTTGGATTTGAGAATCAATAGGAAGGTTGTCCTTGACAGCATGCTGTCTGGTGATTGTGCAGACCGATTCTTGATATGCACACTCTTTGACGCTGAGGGAATAGGAATCCATGTATAGATGACGCTTTCCTCTTTCTATGTTTGTTCTCTGTGGCTTTATTTCTGTTGATCTTAAAATCCGCAGTACCTCGCTTTGACAAAGACCTTCAATTGTCCCTGTCTTTGGTCTTGCCTTCCCAATATTTCCCTGGGATGTAAACTGACCCTTGTAGCGTCTATGCAGAGCGCTTCTGTCCCATTTACCCGAGCACAATTTACCACAGAACACAACTTTGGGCATTCTTGTGTCATCCATTCGAGACAGGTTTCCCGTCCAGTTGTCTAGTCCGAAGCATGGTCTCGATGCTGGTGACATAAGCCCTCTCCAGGACTTCATTGTTGGTGACATAATCCTACCACTTGATGCCTATAATGGAATAGAGGCATCATTGGTGGAAACGCTCCAGAAGCTACACCTCTTTCTGGAACAGAACCCAGGCATCCGATCCATAAAGGAGAGTGGTGACTACTACCACTTTGTACACTTCAATCTTTGTTGTGAGGAGCAGTGATTCTTTCACACCATTTTATAAAGGCAACCAAATATAGAATACTAGCAGGCCGTCTGGCGTTGCCCGGTCATAAAATACAACTAAATATTATATTTTTATTCATACAGAAATTGAGACATGTTCATGTGAGTACAATATTTTTCTAAACAGTTCACTTGTAAAAAAAAAAAAAAAGTACCCGAACTAAGATCAAAACCAAAACCTAAAGACAGCGAGTCAAGTACGATAACCATTAGGCCAGCTTAACACGATCTTTAAAAAATGTTTTCAAACTTACTTATGCTTAACATAAGGAATCTGTAATGTGAACGATTTACGCATGCACATTCATGAAACAGCAAAGAAATGCCCCCCCTCCCACGTACCAATTTTCCCCTTTAGCAGCTCCTTTTTTCCAAACGAAGACCGATTAAAAAGTTTTCCGCCTGTCTGAATAGTCTATATTCTAAATTTCAAGTCTATAGATCAAAAATTCGTTTAGTATATAGGTTGAGAAGTGACCTCAAACATACACATACACAGATTCTCACTTTTATAAATATACTAGCAGATGTACCCGGCGTTGTGCGGGATTAAATGGAAGATTAAATTCCTAAAAAAAACAAAAACAAAGCACAAAAAAAGAAACTGAGACATGTGCATGCGAGTATTATGTTTTTTCTAAACAGTTCTCTTCTTGCAAATAAAAAAAAAATACTCAAGCTGAGATCGAAACCAAAACCCAAAGACAGCGATAGAGTACGATAACTACTAAACCAGCTTGACACAATCTTTAAAAAGCATTTCCAAAGCTTGTGAAACAGTTGACAACCAGATAAATATCCGATGACTTTCAAGTACCAATTTTTCAATTTTCACCCCTTAGCAGCCCTTTTTTTTAGATGAAAACTGATTAAAAAGTGTTCCACATGTCTGAATACCCTATATACCAATTTTTTAACCTGTAGATAAAAAATTGTTTAGTATATAGGTTGAGAAGTGTCTACACACACACACACACACACACATTCTCACTTTTATAGATAGAGCCCATCTCTGCTTTATCGTTATTTTTATAGCAAGTGCTCAGCTGAGCTTCAATCTATGGTCCCCCCACCCCGTAAAACTTTCACGAAAAACACTCATCTAGCTAAAACCACTATTTGTATAACGTTAGATATGTGCATATCTTTACATATGTATAGGATTCACTCCTAAAATAAAAAAACTGGTCATTATAAATTTTGAAGCACAGCTACTAGGCGTAAGGATGAGTAATGTAAGCTATATTTATGTTAATTTAGTTTCATGCAAAAGGGACAAAGAGAGGTGAAAGCCATTTACGAAAAGTAAAATTGCTGCTAAGGGGGTCAAGATTGAAAACAAAACAGCCACCTTGGCAGGAGCAGTCGACTAAACAGGTTTACACGCACAAGTTTACCCTCATAGGTTGAAAAAAAATTATTTTTTGACTATTTATATGAGTATGGGCGTGGCTCAAAGGCTAAGGAATGAGGCTAAAGAGGTGTATGTTTTTGTTTCGATTCTAGCTGATGGCACCCGTCATATATATATATATATATATATATATATATATATATATATATATATATATATATATATATATATATACTAGCAGTATTACCCGGTCTTGCTCGGAGGTTGATTTGATGTCTTTTTTGTGTTTATTTTGATCTGTATATTTGGTAATTCCAATATTTTCTGTTTGTTTTTTTGTTTTGTTTTTTTGTTTTTTTTTTGTAAATTTCGATTATAATTGACGCCTTATTGATCAACGTAGCCTCCATACACTGGATGCAACGTGCCAACAACAATCCAATTTCTCTTATTTGTCCCCTAAGCAGCTATTCTTCCAGCTCAAGTGAGGTTTTGGGCCATGATTTCTTGAACCGTATGTGAAAGAAACCACAGGATGAACATCGACCATCTATTCGTTGTAAGAATTTATGTGGTTGTCGCTGTATAGTTTTACAATTAGTCAACTGTGTCGAAAAATTCCTTATGTTATGTTGCCGGGCATACTACTTGTGCTTGGTTGTTGAAAGCCTATGTTTTGTTAAACCGACATATAAGAAACTTCTGAATCACATTTTCACTAAATTACGTGTAGACTGTTTTGCAATTTCTTCATGATCAGTTGCTTGTCAATTATAAAGTTTAATTAAAGTACCGTAATATTCCATTGTTATATTGCAAAAATAATAGATATTTTAAAAATATATACACAAACGTAAATTTTCCAATCTTATAAATAAACTTGTTTCCAGTTAGCGAAAAAAAAATTAAGAAATTTACGTGCTGAGTTTGAATCTACAGACCACGTCACGCAAAAAAAAAAAAAAAAAATACAAAAAAACAAAAACAAAGAAAAAAAACAATAAAAAAACACGCTATCAACTTACCCACAGTAGATTTTTCACGGCCTGTTGTTCTATCATTGTTGCTAAGCGACGACATGGAAAAAATGGCTTTATTGATGATAGAAAAATTTAAATAACGGTTTCGATTATCGGTAATTATCGGAGTTATTCCGAGACAAAACTTAACTAAGATCACTCTCAGACATTAAAGTTCTGTAAATTTTAAAGAAAATTTGTTCAGCTTTTTCGGGGTCTATAAGGAACGAACTCTCACACACACACGCACACAAAGTTGCATTTATACAATTGTAGATATATAGATAGATAGATAGAGATATTTAACTTTTGATATCACTACTATATATTGGGTACAATATAATAATCAATAGAGAATTGGCTGTATAATAATAAATACGTAATCTGCATGAAATGAAGTATCATACTTAAGCGCATCTTACGACTGGGCAACGCCGGGCGGCCTGCTTGTTTTATATAAATAGAGATCAAATATAAAGCAATGCCGATACCGAAATAACAGAACGATTCAAGGTTGCATTATTTGCGAAAACCTTTGATTTGAATAATTTCTGGACAAACTGTAACAAGAAATCAACACACGGAAATGAAGGATTTAAAATTCATTTATAATCCTTCAGTATGAGTTATAAAAAGGAATGACAGCGTATATTGACTCACGACCAACCTCCGTCCCGCCTTTGCAACCAGACCTTTTCAACGGAGGTGGCACCTCTGCTCGGCAGCTCGACCATCACAATACGCATTAAGATTTTCCCACCCATTTTGCTTCGCTGGCATGGCACACGAAGACATCCAGTTCGGGTTTCGTTGGGTTTTTGTCCCCCCCCCCCTTCCCGCTTTCTTTAATTTCTTGTTTCATGGTTTATATCTATCTGTCCTTTTCCCCTTTCGATTTTTTAATTTATTTAAAATATTTTTTGTCTCATTTTTCTTTATACTGTCTTTCTTTCTTTCTTTCTTTTTTCTTTGTGTCAGTTCCGATCAGTGGACTCGTCCATGCGACAAACCCCCGGTGAAAGATGCGAAAGGGGGTGGGTGTCGACGAAAGAAACAAAATGCGTTTTTAATGTGCCCACTGACCCCCCTGACAAGTGCTTGGCAATAGCCAGGCGCAAAAAAAAAAAAAAAAAAAAAAAAAGACGTGATACAAAACAAAAAAAAAGTAAAGAAAAGAAAAAGACAAATCACGAGCGGCAACGATTTAATTTGGAGCCACTTTGGACCGGAGACAATATTTGCTGCCGAGGTGAAATTAACCTTTCTTGTCACTAGAATACTGCAATAAAAGCAGAGGTACTGAAGAAGAAGAAGAAGAAGAAGAAGAAGAAGAAGAAGAACGGAGAAAAAGGTGAGGGAAGAAGAAGTTCTGAAAGAGGACAAAAAGAACTAAAGACGAGAAAGAAACTGAAGAAGAAACAGAAGAAAAAGAAGAAACTGAAAAAGAAGAAAACAAAAAAAGAAAATAAGAAAACTAAAAAAAAAAGAAGAGAAAACTTTTTTTACATAGGAGTCCCCCCTTATCAAGGCCCGGAGGCCACTCGAGGATAAGAGTTATTGGATGCACAGTAATCAATTGGATGATATCGTAGTAATCGTTAGTAATGGAAATTCGGTGAATTGGATTACTTAAGAGTGCGGTTCATCCAAAATTTGTTTATGTTGGACTTGAAGAAGAAGAATGAGAAAAAAGGGAGGAGGAATGAGAAAAGTGAGAAATAGGTAAAGGGGAAGGGTGAAGAAACGAGTAAGGAAAAGAAAGGGCGTGAAAGCAGCAATCTCTTTTTTTGTGGAAAAAAAAAGGTTGTAGGGAAGAGAAGAAGGCATCGCCACCTCTCCACCACAACTATATGTAACTGAAGAAGTTTTGAAAAAGAAACGAAAGAAGACCAACTAAAAAAGAAGAAAGAAGACAAGAAAAAGAAACGGAGGAAGAAGTTATGAAGAAGATGAACTAGAACAGAAGAAAGAAGGGAAGACGTAGTGAAGAAGAAAGAGAGTAATAATTTGATTAAGATTAAGAAAATGAGGAGGGGTGAAGGAAGAGAAGAAAAAGGAAGGAAAGGAGATGAAAAATAAACAAGGAGGAAGCGACTAAAAAACGAAAAGAGGAGGCGATGGAAGATAAGAAAAAAAGAGGTAAGGAATAGGAAGAACGAAAGAGAAAGAAACTGTTGAGAAAAAAAGAAAAAAAACACAAGCGGAAGAGAAGAATGAGAAAGGGGGAAAGAGAAACGCGAAGGAATAGGTGAAGGGGAAAGAGCTAGAGAGGAAGAAGGAGGGGAAGAGAATCTCTCTTTTGTGAAAAAGAGTTTGTAGGGAAGACAAGAGGACATCCCAACTCCCACCGCAACCAGATGAAAATCGTTCCAATCCGTAAAATGTAACATGAATATATGAATGTAGTAAGCCAAAGCGAAGTTAGTTATATATACTAGCAGGCTAATCCGACGTTGCCCGGGATTTTATGATGAGCAACGAATGTTTCACACTCCCATATTTTTATTGTCATCGAAATTCGTGAATTCGTCCATTTTTCAATCAAATCGATTGATTGCCTGCTCTAATTGAGGATCCCTCGCGATTGTATAGTGAGATATATTAAAACAATGTATATGTTATATATAGTGGGTGAGAGGTGCGGTAGGTGTGTCAGAAATTTCGTGAAAAATATTGAATAATTCCACCCGTCTTTCCAAGCTTATAACTCCTCGAAAAATGTAATTCAAGCCCTAATTTTTTTTTCAATTAAAGGAGGAAGGACCAAGGTTTCATTTAAAAAAGAAAAACAAAAACAAACAACGTGTTTAAAAAAAAGAAAAAAAAGGTTTTAAACTTTGGACTTTACAGGTAAATTTCTAAAAAAAAAAAAACACTACGTTTTTGTTGTTTTAAATTTGAATATATTATTTATTGATCTTTTATCTTCAATTTGTGATATATAACACTTTGGTGACTAAATTAATTATTTACTTTTTAATAGACATTTCAAAATGGGAGGCGTGAATTAATTCGACCCCCTGTCTTTCCAAGCTTATAGCTACCCGAAAAATGTAATTCAAGCCCTAATTTTTTTTCAATTAAAGGAGCAAAGACCAAAGTTTCATTTAAAAAAAAGCAAAAGAAAAAAAACAAAGTGATTTTTTTTTTTTAAGTTTTAAACTTCGGACTTTACAGGTAAATTTCTAACAAACACTACTTTTTTGTTTTAAATTTGAATATATTATTTATTGATCTTTAATCTTCAGTTTGTAATATATAAAACTTTGGTGAGTAAATTAATTATTTACTTTTTAACAGACACTTGAAAATGGGGGGCATGAATTTAAAAAAAACGTTTGTCTTAAATATTATATTCGGTTTATTGGAAAGAGCATAAAATTTCACATTGACCCTGAAAATATCGTAAAAATTAAATCAATAGAAAAATTTTGTTAGATTTTTAAACTTTAAAAATTGAAAAATACTGAGCTTGTAAAATTCAATTAATTTCATTACTGTTTTAAAAAAATATATATTTCTATTACTTTTAAAACAATTTTAATAGTTTATTTTGGAAGTATAATCCATAAATAAAATAAACAACCAAGAGAAATTACAATTTTTTTTATATTTTATTCGCAGTGTCGTGTTAGGAGTGTCAAAAATTCCTACAAAAATTCTGATACACCTAGAGGTGCGGAGATATTGTTCTTATAAAGAAATCCGATAAACGTATAAATTGTATGTATTCTTGTTTAGTCTGAGGATATGATATCGACGTATAAACCGAGTCATGTTGTATGTTATCACACGGCTATATATTACAATTCATATTTACTTAAAGGTATCATTTTTTATATATATAAGAAGAATATCTGATCCATACCTGTCTTTCTACAAGAGTTCTTCTATCTTGACTGCTGATCTTTGTAATGAAACATGAAACGCCTAACAATAACCAATTGAGATGCCTGTTCTTTCTTCTTTTGTGAAACCACAGAACAACACTTTATATTTTTAAAATATAAATTTATTTCAGTTGTCTCAAATAGTCTTCACAGTGTCTGCATTTCTTGTGTACATGTTTGTTCTTCACAGACTCGCTTCCTGACTTCAAATGCGTCTATTCACTTGTGTGACTAAACTCCAACTCTTAATTGACTAAAACTCCCGACATCTTGACCTCAGTTCCGGTAACGTAACCGATAAAAAGACACGTCTCCTTAACGTGACGTCCTCTATCGCGTACGCCTGTTCACGGTTATTTTGTTTATATTTAACTTTATTCTATAAACAATAAATAACTACCAATATAAACTATTTTAAAAAATATCATTGAATAGATAAATAGATAGATAGATAGACAGATGGATCAATAATAACTGATTAACTTTCAACAATGATTAAATACACAGTATATTGTAGCTTACATTGCACTGTAGAGATCTACTGTTGATTATATAAATTATTTTATATATAATGGCTTGCATTAAAGCTTAAAATGCAAAAGTCAAGTATCATGGTCCAATTGTGATCTAAACAGAAACATTCATTTCGAACGCGCCCTTGTCATATCAAAGAACCTATTGCTGATTTTATATGTCTGGCATTACTGATTGTATGGTGGTAATGTTAAGAATTTGAGTTTTAAATAAAAACAGTCAACTATCATGGTGCAATTGTGCTTTAAACAGAAACATCCATTTCAAACGCACCTTTGTCACATCAAAGAAATTATTGTAGATTTTATATGCTGGGCCTTTCTGCTTGTGTGGTAATAAAATCTCTCAAATGCACTTGTGATGTCATGCATTGTTAGATGGTAACTTTGATCAAAATCGCTTATTCCTTCTTTCATCGGATTATTTCGATTATCGATAAATATCGAAGACATTGTGATACAAAACCTATATAAGAACACTTTCAACCACATAAAGTACACTCGTGTGAAAGTTCATAAAAATCGCCCCGGCCGTTTTCGAGTTTATAGGAAATAAACACAGAGACAAGGTTCCTTTTATATATATATATATATATATATATATATATATATATATATATATATATATATATATATATATATATGTATATATATATATAGATACATGCATATATATATTTGTAGTCATCGACATACAATCCTATTTCGTTGTATCACAACTCATCAGTGCCGCTAGACTAGCACCTCTCCCAAGCCGAGTATTGAACCTAGAACCATTGCGTTGATAGTCAGCAGTTTTACCGATCGACCCACGGGAGCGGCTCCCGCAATTACCTCGCCAAATGTCTATTTTAAACAAACATTTGTCCACCACTTTTATAGTGCTCAAACTGCTATTTTATAAACAAACAGCGAGCCTATATATAGTGTAATACAATCATTTTCCAAGTTCTAAATATCAAGTTTTGTCAGTTGGTCATTTATTACTTTTCAAAAGGTATGCATTACAATATTTCGTACAATCTTTCGTATTGCGACTAACAAGTCTGCAAAATTATGGCATTGCTGCATATTTAGTCACACGTGTATCGGTTGTTTACCTTAAAAAAACTTATAAAAACACCATTTTGGGCAACTTATTAAATTACACTATACATGCTTTAGAACATTCATTGAGCTAAGATTTTTCAAAATTTTCAAAATTTATATATAATGCTTTTTTTTTTCTCTCTTATTATAAATTAAATAATATTATTAATAAGGAAAAAAATTTTTTAATTCATATCGACTGGTGTATACAAACCGAGTACATTTCATTCATAGCCACTATTTAACCGTATTTATCGTTTGAAAAAAAAAACAACAACAAATCTAAATTTATAAGCGATAAAAATAAACAGTAAAAGTCATCTAGGAGTTCGTAACGGAACGGTTAATGCGCCGGACTGTGATACACATGGTCTGGAGTTCGATTCCTAGAAACAGTCAAGCTATGTTGATGAGAGGTAGTTACCTTGAAACACGCGTGTACGTAGATTGTAACGGGATCCCAGGCAGTGCCAGGTATCCTATACAGCCAGATGAAGATAGGAGAGGATGAGGTATGGTTAGGGGGGGGCATGCTGACACTTGGTCAAGGAAAAACAGATGTTTATGAGATTTCTGTCCACCAGAGAAGAAATAGTACCTTTTTCAATGAAAAGAAAATATAAAATCTGATAATAGGATTCGTGGAACAAGAGATTGTTTTTCTAGTGGGATTTGGTAAAAATTAATCTTAACTACTAATTGAGTGAGATAGGTACGATGACTTGGGTCTGCTTTGGTGTCTGGGAGATGTTGTCATTTGGGTCCACCTGTTGTATTTAACTACGAGGCCACCAATCCAGTGATAAGTTAGTTGGACAGATAAATAAATAAAATTGAACCTAGAGAGAGATATGGTCACGAAAGAGGAAGAAGACGTTCACAAGAAAAGAGGAAACGAAAAGAATATAAAATAAGGGGATAGAGAAAGGAGTTTACGAGAGAATAAAAAGAATAAGATAATGAGAAAGAGAAAGGATAACTCCAAAAAGATAGAGGGAGGAATTTCTGATTTTATAAAAACGGTTGTTTTTTTAGAGTTAGAGTCCTTTTACTTGCTGGCATCGAGGCGTCCACATCGCTCTCACCCCGACTGGGGGGGGGGGCGAACCCCTCATAAGAGCTAAGTTGAAAAGCTCTTGTTCTTAGCTGAGAAATTAATTAGAGGAACTTAAGTTATACAACCTGCAGCATGAAGCTCGGATCAAAGAACTCGACTTTAAACCAGTTTAGAACGATTTATGAATAATTATTTTGTTGGTCTTTACGAAAATGAATCAGAGTTGTTCTCTCTTTCTCGATTGCCGGCCTGAATGAAGATGCAGTTTATTTCAGTTATGCCCTGACGCCAGATGATGAAAGAGATAAACTGGATCCAGCACAAAGCCAGAGTGACGACCGAAATCGACGATGTTGCCACACAAACTTAGGGTCATGCACATTTCACGTGCCCTGAGCAGCAGAAAGATATTTTCCAGTGACCAGTGAAGGTCTGATCACCCTTGAGGGGTCCACCACTAGACAAGTAAGAATGACGCCCTGCTAGGTTGCATCTATGGTTCTGCGAGCCGGTAACCAAGTTAGCGACGGATGCGACCCGATCCTCGGACAAGAGAGGGCGTTAGGGTTATAGATTACTGTTTTAAAAATAATAATAATAATAATAATAATAATAATAATAATAATAATAATATATAATATATTTGGAATTCTACTTTATTTCCCTAATATATACCAATCCTTATTTAAGAAGCTATATGTAATTACAGAGCAATACAGTGAATGAATGACCAAAGTCTATATTCCAAAGTTCATAATGTTGACCATCTTATAATTTATTCCTTTAATTCAGTTGACAATTTCAATTCCTGACAGTATCTGTTTCGTAGCACGAAATTAATCACTTAATTATTATATCAATTGGATATTCTATTTTTCCCTTAACTCATCAGAAGAAATAGCAATAATCAATCCATCAAAAAGAAATAAAGTTCGTTTTGACATGATTAAAATCCGAATGTGTGTGTGTGTGCGTGTGATGTTTGTCCGCGTATAATGTATAAACATAGATAAAGTACTAGAAGGATGGATAACGATTAATATTCAAAACAGAATAAGTTTCCACCACTTTTATGATTCAAATCTATGCACCATGGCACTAAACCTTGTTTTGAATCGTTATTCCAAAATTATGATTTAGATTCTAGAAGATTTTTTAAACTTGAAAGATTTTAACAAATTAAAATTCAGAGAATCATGCATGATTCGTGTTGAATAATCATGGATACAACTTAATGCAAATCTGAAATATTTGAATTTTTGATTCCTAAAAACAATTGAATGTAATGTAAAGAAATTGAAATTTACGAAATATTTGATAACTTAATATCTAATAATTACTACATTTTTTATAACGTCATACAGCAGTTAATATATTTAATATAGTTAATATATTTAAAAAGATATTATGCAATTCATATTCCTTTTGGAACAAATATTCCGTTTGACATCATATATAGGTTTGTGAAACCCAACGCAGATTAGAGAAAAGGTTTAATGAACATAACTTTAACGTTACACATGCCATCACGCGTTGCTATAAATCATTTGGTCACTTTAACGTTACACATGCCATCACGCATTGCTATAAATCATTTGATCACTTTAACGTTACACATGCCATCACGCATTGCTATAAATCATTTAATCACTTTAACGTTACACATGCCATCACGCATTGCTATAAATCATTTGATCACTTTAACGTTACACATGCCATCACGCATTGCTATAAATCATTTGATCACTTTAACGTTACACATGCCATCACGCATTGCTATAAATCATTTAATCACTTTAACGTTACACATGCTATTCTCCATTACGCGCATTACCGTTATTTACATATTGTTATATTTAAAACAATTACGTAGCAGATTTCCATGCATCATGTACTGTTTTAGCGTCCTATATGTACCTAAATTGCATTTTCACCAAATAGAAACTATTTCAAAATAATTAGTAACACATGCAATATACTCCACATTCCTTTTACCTTTTTCGTTTACTTCGATATTTTTTCTTACATCTGAGAGGGAAGAGGAAGGTCGGGTTCATGATTTTTTTATTTTTGTTTATTTAATTTTTACCCCAAACAAGGCACAGTGCCACTTTGAAGCAGGGGGCTACTATCAGGGACTTAATTTGCAGGGTCATTATGAAGGGAGATGAGTAGAAAGATGTTTGTTCACATTACACTTGAACTTCTGCATATCAGTACAGTTGGGAAAGCAGAATCCCGGAAGGGAGTTCCAAAGACCCGCAGTTCTGGGGAAGAAACTATTGGAGTAAAAGGCTTTCTTGCACCTAGGGATCTCTACTGTAAAGGAATGAGGCTTACTAGCTTGTCGGGTTTGTCGGGAGTAGTTACGTCGAGGAGGTACAAGTGTTTGCAGTTCGTCAGAGCATTCACCATTAAAGTATTTGTAGAACAGGCAGAGGGATGCAACATCTCATCGATGGGACAGGGGCTGAAGCCTATATGACAGTTCAGGACTTATCAGGTTGGCGACCCTCTTTTGAACCCTGTCCAGGAGCGAGAGACAAGCAGCAGATGCACCAGCCTAGATGTGACAACAGTACTCCATACATGGGCGAATGGTGGCCTTATAGAGGTATAGGATACTTTCAGGCGTAAGTAGTTTTCTAGCACGGTACAGGGAGCCAACCTTCCTTGCAGCAACCTTGGCAATGCTCTCAATGTATCTATTCCAGTTCATATTCCCTGTAAACATTAGGCCGAGGAGTTTAAAAGAAGTACTTTCAGGCAATGTGTTCTTGGCCATTGCTAAATTGTACGATAAAGTGTTTTCCTTCTTTTTTTTTTTTTTTTTTTTTTTTTTCGTTAATAAAACTTTCGATTTCGGATTAAAACAGTTGCATTTGTATTGGGTTTTTTTGTTTTGTTTCGTTTTTTACCTTATTTATTTATTTATTTATTTATTTATTTTTGTGTCAAATAGAAACGAACCCCCTTCATTTGTTTTTGGTGTGTTTTCTTTTTTAAGGGGTATTTCGTAGATCGTTAGATTTAAAACAAGTATGTCGCGGATTCCTTTACATCCTATCCGGTTTTACCGTTCTATATTTAGCTCAATTACATTTTAACCAACTAGAAAACTTTCAAAAAGACTAAACAAGTCAAAATATATAATCAACATGGGTGGAGGGAAAGGTGGGGTTCGCGTTCTTTCTTGATTTGGTTTAAATAGTAAAACAACACGACGTTATTTCAATTATGTCAGTGTGGACCAATGGATAAAGGAGTAGAGTCGGAATATAGGGGTTTCAAGTTTATTTTATTATTATTATTTTTTAATCTTTTTATGGGGAAAGTTTTACCATTGGAAAAGGTTCGCTTCTACTAAATATGTACGGCCAAATTATTTACGACCATTGTACGACTGAATTTTTGTTCAATATTATTCTTTCCAATTCTGTGTGCTACTTTTATTCGGTATTTTCGTTTAAAAGATTTACAATTTAGTTTGTGTTAAAAAATCAACGTTAAAGAAAAAAGTCGCTTCGGCTTATTTAAGATTTAGTTTGAACCTTTTTACTTCAGTTCAATAAATTAAAAAACAAAAACAAACAATAATGCGACTGGATTCATTTCTCAAAAAAAAAATAAAATAAAATAAAAAAAGAAGACCAATGTGCACTGCTTGTCTAACATGCAAAGGGTGTTTATTCCGAAAGCCGTTTTTAACGTGGGGAGATTAGGGGTGTTTATTCCGAAGCCGTTCTTAACATGGGGAGGTTGGGGTGGTAATTCCGAAAGGCATTTTCTTATTTTCAACCTCCCCACAACTAACCCTTGGAAGTCGGGACAAGCAGCGCACATTGACCTATTTTTTTTAATTTTATTTTATTTTTTTTTTAGAAATAAATCAATCGTGAATCAGTCGCGTTATCATAAAACGGAATTGTATGCAATAATATTAAAAAAAAAAAAAAGAAAGAAGAAAAACTGAAAATAATTTTTAAAAAATAATAGTTATTTACTTTCCTCCCCACGAGAGCAATTAGACACTAATGTTTTAAATGTGGAGAAAACTAGTACATCATTTTTAATCGTACATATTTAGTAAAACCCAAAAAGGTTTATTCATGTGCTTTTTCACGTTCTACATTTTCTTAATTTTTTTTAGCACAATGAAAAGAAAAGCCTTCATTTTGTTTTGAGGTGTTTTCTTTTTGTGTGTGTTTTTTTTTTGGGTTTATTTCAATTTTTATTTTGGTTTTATTTTTTGGGAAAATACGGTGATTAGTGAAACTATTGCAGTAATTAATAAAAACAATAATCAAAGATAAATACACGGAAGAAGTTTCGAGTCAACATTACCACAGCTTCAACGACTAAATGGATGTTTTTTTTTGGGGGGGGTCCCCTCGTTCCACCCGGCATACCTACTGCGTCATTTTTTTTCTTTTTCCCCACGCTGCTATATTTTTTTTTTACGGCTAGAGGTTGATCAATTCTCTCTCCACCCGTTCTTGACATTCCGATAGCTGTTCTTACCATGAGGAGTTGGAGGAGGGTGTCTATTCCGAAAGCCGTTCGTAACATGAGGAGGTTAGAAGTTGGGCAGCAGCAGCAACAACAGCAACAACAAGAAGCGTATTTTAACTTTTTTCGAATGGAGGGGCACGCTTCCACCGAGCAACGCCGGTTAGCGGGTAATGCTAGTTTCAAATAAAGCGCGACGGAGACTTCTTGAATCAAAGCTTAACGCAAATTCAAGCACAATTAAAAAGCGTGGAGGTTTCTATAATGTATCGCCATTGATAAGTAAACTTTTATTAAACATAATTTTAGACAAAGGTTAACTCTCTCACACTATAGAAACTACCTCCTATAAAAATAAATACGTATAATCCTATGATAATAAACACTTATAATCCTATAATAATAAATATTATATTCCTATAATAATAAACACTTATTATCCTATAATAATAAATATTATATTCCTATAATAATAAACACTTATTATCCTATAATAATAAATACTTATAATCCTATAATAATACATACTTATATTACTATAATAATAAATATTATAATCCTATAATAATAAATATTATAATCCTATAATAATAAATACTTATATTCCTATAATAATAAACACTTATAATCCTATAATAATAAATATTATAATCCTATGATAATAAATACTTATAATCCTATAATAATAAATACTTATAATCCTATAATAATAAATACTTATAATCCTATGATAATAAATACTTATAATCCTATAATAATAAATACTTATATTACTATAATAATAAATATTATAATCCTATAATAATAAATATTATAATCCTATAATAATAAATACTTATATTCCTATAATAATAAATATTTATAATCAGTCAATAAATCATATAATAAAAATACACTCATTTCATAACACCCTTATACATCCTAATATCACAAATGCATTTTAGAAATTTTAACACCGTACAAGTAAAAGTCACTGGCGAAAATTCCACATTAGGTTCTTTGATAAGATAGGGGCGCCTTCGAAATGATTGGTTGTGTTAAACCATGATACTTGACTTCGGTATTTTAAACCTTAATCCAAGCCATTATATAAAAAATAATTTTGTAAAATCAGCAATAAGTTCTCTTCGGTGCAATTTAGACTACGACTTATTGTTGACTACGTCACTGTGATGAGTTTTTTATTTTTTATTTTTTTTTTTACATAGGCATCACCACATTATCAAGGCCAAGAGGCCACCCAAGGATAAGGTTAAAGAGTGTACAGTAGAAATTGGACAATATAGTAATCATTAGTAATGAAAATTTGGTAAATTAGATAACTTATATGGAACGACTCATCAAGAACTTATTTACGTTAGACTTGAAGACAACCATATGGTAGTCAGCCAGAAAGCAGGAAAACGGAAGACAATTCCACAGGCGTGCAGTTCTAAGAAAGAAGCTTTGTTCATGGAATCTACGTTTAGGTTTAGGCACAGATAAAGAGTGGGGGGAATTAATGATAGTGTTTACAGCTAGACGAGTGTTTCTTGTGAAAGTTTGGCGAGGGGGGACCATAGATTGAAGCTCAGTCGAACACTTTCCATGAAAATAACGATACATAAGAGACAGACTCGCAACATCTCTTCTGTGAGATAGAGGTTGCAAGGAAGAGAAAAGGACATCTCCTACGAGGCTACGAAGTCTATTTTGAACTCTATCAAGGCAGGACAAGTCCTTTCTAGCAGCTCCTGCCCAGATGTGGCAACAGTATTCCATCCTTGGACGTACCTGGCTCTTATATAGATAGAGAATAGCATCAGCAGTGAGATATCTACCGGATCGATAGAAAGATCCCACCATTTTTCCAGCAGCCTTAAAATGTGGTATGTGAAGCTTCTTACTGATGTATCGTGGTTGGTACTCGACTAGAGCAGGTAATCAATCGATTTGATTAAAATGGCGATTTTACAGATTTCGATGACAATAAATGTATTAGAAGTGTAGAACATTCGCTGATTCGAATTCGATCCTGGGTAATGTCGGATCTCCCTGCTAGTATAAATTAAAAGAAGAGAGATGAAAGTTACATACAACTTTATTGCATCTTCTTTATGTCATGTCATTTCGAAGCTAAATGCTTCTCATGAGAAGAGGAGAAAAGCCGCCATCATGCAAGTATAACAATATACAAACAAAAAACAACTTTAGAACATTTAGATTAGAAATGAATATATATATATATATATATATATATTGGAGGTCAGAATTTCCCAACATGTCCCTTTATATATAACTACTTCATTTACTCACATAAAATTTGATATACGAAAGTATAAATTTATGCGTAAACTTTAAGTATTTACTTCAAATGTGCTCAATACATAGGTAGAGCTAGTATAAGCCTGAAGAGTCCTAGAGTGGATGAAACGCGGAATATTCAGTGTAGCTTAATCACCATATATAGGTCTCCTTCTCCAATATCAGGGGTCTACGTTCCAACCTTCCAGAGGTTGAAACCCAATTACACGAGACAAAACCGGACATATTATTTCTAAGTGGAACTGGAATAGGGCCGACCACTTCCCTAGATGAGTTCATAATTAACGGATACTCTAATTTAACAGCTAAATCTGACACCCAAGATCCCCATGGGCATGGAATATGTGCCTACATTAAAGATGGCTTCCTGTATGGCAGGGATATCTCTAGAGAAGATCCTAATTTATCCTATATGTGCTTCAGGGTTGCACTTGCTAACACCACTGCATTTATATTTGCCCTCTATAGGCCCCACAACAGCGGAGTTACTATCTTTAAGAGCATATCTGAGAAAATAGACCACATACTGTCTTCACATCCCTCGGCTAACATCCACATCTGTGGTGACTTCAACGTCCATAACATGGAATGGCTGACCCATTCAAATAAGACAGATGATGAGGGGAGGTTTTGTCATGATTTTGTCATTGCTTATGACCTCACTCAGATTGTTCGCGAACCCACCCGTGTGCCCGATACACCAAGTCAATATGCAAGCCTATAGACCTTTTTCTCTCAACTTCCCTTGAGCTATGTTCATGTTCCGTTCATTCTCCTCTAGGATCCTCCGACCACTCCGTCGTATCAGTTAAGATAAAAACGAAATGTAAGAAGCCCCAGACGTACCCCTCTACCGTACTGTATACCGATACTCTATGGCTGACTGGGATAGCTTCCGTACATTGATATCTGATTTACCTCTGCACTCCATGTTTAAAAAGGATGTGTCTTCTATAGTATCGGATGTGACCGAATGGTTAATTGTAGGCATAGACCAATTCATACCATCTAAGAAATTCCAACAAAAACCCAACAGCCAGCCATGGTTCTCCCCAGAATGTGCTGCTGCTATCGCACACAGAAATCACTTTTTCCATAGCTACCAACGTAATAGATGCACTGAGACTAAAGCTGCTTTCAGGACTGCCAGCAACCACTGTAAAAGAGTAATAAAAAATGCAAGAGCTATATGCCCAGTCTGTTAAATCCAAGCGGCTTCAGCGGCTTGGTTCCCACCAGTTTTGGCAAATAACAAATAGGATCCTGAAGAGAAGTGTGCGTTCTATCCCAACCATTATCAATGGACCAGAGGTCATCTCGTCAGCGTCAGACAAGGCCAAACTATTTGCCAAGAACTTTGCAGCTAATTCTACCCTATGCGACGAAGGCCATCAACTCCCCATATTTCCTCCTATAACACAGAACAAGCTAGGTAACATACAAATATCCATGCATGAGGTCGCTAAGCGAATCAAGAACCTAGATTCCAGTAAAGCAACTGGCCCTGACGGCATCCCAATTATAGTGTTAAAAAAGCTTCAACCAGAACTTGCTCCCATACTTACGAAACTATTTAAGCGCTGCCTTAAGGAGAAGTGCTTTCCGACTCCCTGGAAGACCTCATCAGTTTGCCCTGTATTTAAGAATTATGGTGATAAGTCATCTCCCTCTCAGTACAGACCAATAAGTCTCCTGTGTGTTATGAGTAAGTTGCTGGAATCCATATTAAATAGAGAAATAGTCAACTACCTCAGCAGGAATAACCTTCTTAGTGATACACAATATGGTTTCCGCTCTGCAAGATCTACCGCAGATGTGCTGACAGTTATATCCCACAGGATTAGTGAATCTCTTGACAAAGGCTTCCTTTCTAGGGCAATTGCTCTTGACATATCAAAGGCCTTCGACAAGGTATGGCATAAAGGCCTACTTCACAAGATTTCCAGCTACGGTATTACTGGATATGTTTTCTCAATCATTAAATCATTTCTCTCCGATAGGCTCA
Source organism: Euprymna scolopes (assembly GCF_053919585.1). Taxonomy (NCBI): domain Eukaryota; kingdom Metazoa; phylum Mollusca; class Cephalopoda; order Sepiida; family Sepiolidae; genus Euprymna; species Euprymna scolopes. The sequence continues at coordinate 100,522,889 of NC_136510.1, read as the reverse complement.
TAAGAGTAGTGGTAGATGGACAAAAATCAGAGGCCTGCAATATAAATGCTGGAGTCCCTCAGGGGTCAATCCTGGGCCCAACTCTCTTCCTGATCTACATCAATGACCTCCCTAAACACATACTTAAATCATTTGCTGACATCTATGCTGATGACACGACCATCTACGGCAACACATCAAAGGCTGTAAATGACAAAGTTCTCTCTGATTCTCTCTCCTCTGATCTTGAGCGAGTGGTTCAGTGGGGGAAGATGTGGCTGGTTACCTTTAATGCATCCAAAACCAAATTCCTATCCTTACATCATCAACGCTCTGCTCCCCATCTGGCATCAATTGTAATGGATTGCTCTCGTCTGGGTGAGGCCCCGTGTTTTGACAAGCTTCTGGGTTTGACCTTTACTCCTGATCTGAAATGGAACATGTACATCAAGTCTGTTGCCAAGGTCGCTGGAAAGATGGTGGGATCCTTCTACTGCTCCAGAAGATATCTCACTACTGATGCAATTCTCTATCTATATAAAAGCCAAGTACGTCTAAGGATGGAATACTGTTGCCATATCTGGGCAGGAGCTGCTAAAAACAGCCTATCCTGCCTTGACAGAGTACAACATAGACTTTGTGGCTTAGTGGGGGATGCCCTTTTCTCTACCCTGCAACCTCTCTCCCACAGAAGAGATGTTGCGAGCCTATCCTTGTTTTATCGTTATTTCCATCGCAGGTGCTCGTCTGAACTCCAATCTCTGGTCCCCCATCGCAAATCTTTCACGAAAAACACCCGTCTAGCTGAATCCACTGTGAAAAATTTCCCCCACTCTATATCTGTGCCTAAATCAAAACGCGGATTCCATGAACAAAGCTTCTTTCTTAGAACTGCACGCCTGTGGAACTCTGTTCCGTCTGCCTGCTTCCCACCGGACTACAACTTGGATATCTTCAAGTCCAATGTTAACAAATTCCTAATGAACCGCCCCCTTAAGTAAACACTTCATCAAATCTCCACACTAACATAATGTACTTGCAATAACCCTTATCCTTGAGTGGCTTCCGGGCCTTGATAAGTGGTGATCACTATGTAGAAAAAAAATATATATATATAGGCATGTTGTTATTTTTGTATTTTGACCACAATACAAAATGACAACATTCCCATATATATACTGTCGAAGTTTAAAACAAATTTTCACATGCAACTCAATACAAGGACTATCCACCTTACTTACTACATATATAATAAGTTTGCCATATATATTTTCATAACTTACCACCTAGCTCTACCTATGTATCGAGCACTTTTGAAGTAAATACTGAAAATGTATGCATAAAACTATATCTTCGTATATTAATTTATGTGATTTAATGAAGTAATCATGTGTGTGTGTGTGTGTTTAAGTCCATGTTTTGACAAACTTCTGGACCTGACCTTTACTCCTGATCTGAAACGGAACATGTACATCCAATCTGTTGGCAGGTCTGCTGGGATCGTTCTACGATTCCAGTAAATATCTCACTGTTGATGCAATTCTCTACATGTATAAGAATCAAATGCGTCCAAGGTAGGAGTACTGTTGCCACATCTAGGCAGGAGCTGCTAGAAGCAGCTTATCCTGTCTTGACAGAGTTCAAAATAGACTTTGTAGCCTAGTGGGAATGTCTTTTTCTCTTCCCTGGAACCTCTTTCCCACAGAAGAGACGTCGCGAGCTTGTCTCTGCTTTATCGATATTTTTATGACAAGTGCTCATCTGAGCTCCAATCTATGATCCCCCTGGCCTGACTTTCACAAAAAACACTCGTATAGCTGAAACCACTATCAATAATTTTCCCCACTCTTTATCTGTGCCTAAACCTAAACGTAGATTCCATGAACGAAACTTCTTTCTTAGAACTGCACGCCTGTGGAACCCTGTTCCGTTTTCCTGCTTTTCAACTAACTACTATATGGTTGTCTTCAAGTCCAACGTGAACAAATTTTTCATAAGCAATACCTTTAAGTAATCCAATTTATCAAATTTTCATTACAAATGATGATTGACATATTTCCCTTGTACCATTGTACACTCTTAACCCTTATCCTCGAGTGGCCCTTGGACCTTGGTAGTGGTGACTCCTTTGTAAAATATATACATATTAGTCCTTGCGCGAAAGTGCAGGACACAAAATGTTTTAAATAATAATAATAGAATAACAATAACAAAGTTTTTCGCTAGCGAGGACTACTATTGAGCGTAACCAGTTATACACTCCTTTTGAAATTTTCATCTCTATTTTTTTCGTTATGTACTAAATATTTGTTAATGAAACATGTTCCTTATTAAATTGTAAAGATTTTCTATTCTGAAAGAAGTTTTAAAAAAATTAATCTAAAAAAGTTATTTTAAAGTTTTTGTTAAAAAAATTCAACTTTTCTTATTATTCAGACATGTATGACAAAGAGAGAGTTGCAAAAAAGAGTTGTGGAGTGAGGAGAATTACAAACTGAAACAGAGAGAATATTCAGACCTGTAATAATACAAAGAGGGGGTTGCAAAAATGAGCTGTGGTGTGAGGAGAAATACAATCTGAAATAGAGAGTGGGAGAGTTTTTATAAATACATACAAAATCACATTCATCTTTTTTTAAATCCAAATTAATAAATTAAATAAAATATAATCTTAAAAAGATAGGATACAAGTTAGAAAAGCATTTCATCCAAGGCATGAAAATTGTTAAACAAAATGTTTTTACTATAGGTTTTAAAAATAAAGGTACAAGATTCAATTTGAAATTTATTTATCTTCAAAGTGTACTTTTATAAATTTTACAAAGTAGGGTGTGCAAAGTTAATACCTTACTTTATAAAATGTATAAAAGTGCACTTTGAAGATAAATAAATTTAAAATTGAATCTTGTACCTTTATTTATAAAGCCTATAGTAAAAACATTTTGTTTAACAATTTTCAAGCCTTGGATGAAATGCTTTTCTAACTTGTACATACATGTATGTGTATACACACACACACACACACACACACACACACACACACATATATATATACATGTATGTACATGTATATATATGTGTGTGTGTAAAATAAACTATTTTTGGATTTGTTTTTAATTTGTATATTAAACTGTCTTTGCGAACTTACTTTTCCTGATTAACAAGTTAAATGGGTGACCCAATGGGTCACGCTTTTATTTTTTGTTTTTTTTAGTAAATAAACATATTATCTACACACACCCCCGTAGAGTTTATTGAATTATTCTGAATGTCAAATTTCCGATCAGAAAGTGTCCTTTGTATATTGAAGTAAATGACGACGATTTAAAAGCTCGAATGAAAATCCTATACAGTTCCTTTCACAATCGATTAATGCAAACTTTGACTGATGACGTTTTTCGTTTTCCTTTTTATTGTTGTTCTGTTAAGGCTTCACAATGAATAAGCAAGACTTTTCTTTATATCTAAAGATTACTTGAAATCTACAATATAATGTCTTTTTAAGAGAATCATTTTTTTATTTAAAAAAAAAAAAATGTATATATAGTTTTTTCTAAAAATTGAAAAAAAATTTTTATTTTTTTTTTGTAATAGAAGAGAAAATATAAGCCAGTGTCTCAGGTTGGAATTTATTTATTTATTTTTTTTTTATATAAAAAATATTTTTTATACTCTTTCTCCATATTATCTATTGGTGTGCATTTTATGGTGTTTGAATTTTTTTGTAAATGTAAAAAAAAACAAAAAAAAAAAACTATGTGATATTAAAAAAAATATACATATATTTTTTTTTACTTTTATCCCCCCTCTCCATTTTCCCCTATGATTCTGATTCTTCTCTCAAACATCCTATAAACAATATGGAAACAAACATTTTTAAACGCTTTACACGAATCTGTTTAAAGTTCTTATAAATCTATGTCAGTTTATAGATAGAAGACGCACTTTGAATATAATGTTGTTATTATCTGTTTAAGTTTGTTCAGTTTTTTTGTTTGTTTTCGGTTTTTTTAAGTAAAAACAATTTATGAAAAAGAATGAAAATAATATTTCTTTAGGAGAAAAATAATGGGAAGGCATTAGGTTTTAACAAAAACTTTCCCAGAAGAGGATGACTAGAAGAGAGCAGAGTGAAGAGAATATGGATTTCCCATAAAGATATCCACTTAAGAGATGAGTGTACCAAAGTGGGTATTGTACGCATATATAAATATGTAGTCAAGAAAAAAACACGCACATACACGCACATATTCAAGCACGTCTTATTGAACACGACAGAGTTATTTGTTTTTCAGATTTTCCTGGATATCTTTTCCATTCGCCGAGCGGTCTTTTTTTATTTCTGCTGGCATGTTGTATAAAATGGCGCCCAAAAGTTGTTGTTCAGCCATATTCTTCTCAAGCGCTTTCTATCGGTACATCCGATTATCATCAGGAGCGATTGTTGTTGTTGTTGTTGTTGTTGTTTTCTTTTTCTTTTCATTTGAGGCTTTGTGGATTCATAGTTTTTGTTGTTGTTGTTGTTTATTATTATTATTATTATTATTATTATTATTATTGGTGGTGGTGGTGGTGATGGCGGTGGTGGTGGTGGTGATAAAAGTGGAATCCAGTGAGACCAACATGAAAGATATACTACAACGTATGAAAATGGTTATTTGGGGAGAGGAAAATTATGTTCTCAATTTCTTTACTAACTCAGTGTTTGAGAGATAAAGAACTTTAATGGAACATTCGAATATCTATGTATCTCATATAGAGTTCAAGTGTTAGCTCCAGGTTGTGGGCCCCTTGATTTCTGGGAACTTCAACTGAAGTAAAATAAAACAAATAAGTAAACTTATTATGGAATGTATATTCTAGACAACAGGGTTAGTAACATGAACACTTAATTTTATCATTGCAAGGTGTCACAGAAACCGTACCATAAACCTGATAAAAAAAATACTACAATTTAAACTTAATGTTATATTTATTGCTTATACCTGTCCTGGGACGGGTATTCTACTAGTAAAATATTAAAACCAAGTTTTCATATTATTTGGATTCTTTGGACTATTGTTCTCATCTTCAGTGATATTTTCTCAACGTTTCGATTAATTTTTTTTTTATTAGGTATATCTTGTCGAACTCGGGAATCTTTCTGTCAAGCTCGGAAATCTGCAAGGACCCATGGCGTAGTGGATAAAATATTTGGTAAAACGAAAACATGATAACCCCCCCCTCCCCCATCATTTAAATAAAAAAGGTTCGGTTGAAATTTCGTGTAGATTTCTGAGTGTGACAGAAAGATTCCCTAGTTCAAGAGAAAGATATTCAGACATATACCCAATCATGACTAATGGAATGAGGGCATGCTACCCCTGTGGGTTAAATAAGGGATTCCGTTGATATATACTCTGTGTAGATTTCTGAATTCGTCAGAAATAACCGAAAAAGGTTGGAGGTTGCATCAAGCGAAACACTGTGAAAATAACACTCAAGACGAGAACAGTAGTTTTTTTGTTGTTTTTTTTTATTTACAAAGGAGTCACAACTTCTCAAAGCCTGAAGGCCAGTCAAGGATAAGGATTAATCAGCGTACAGTGGTCAATGGGACAATGACGTGATAATTGTTAGTAGTAGAAATTTGGTAAATTGGATTACTTAAGGAGATGGCTCATCAAGAATTTGTTTATGTTGGACTTGAAAACGACCGTATTGTAGTTAGCTGGAAAGCAGAAAAACGGAAGAGAGTTTCACAGGTGTGCAGTTCTAAGGCAGAAGCTTTGTTCATGGAATCTATGTTTAGGTTTGGGCACAGATAAACAGTGGGTGAAATTATTGATAGTGTTTTCAGCTAGACGAGTGTTTCTCGTGAATGTCTGGCAAGGGTGGACTATAGATTAGAGCTCAGACGGGCACTTGCCATGAAAATAACGATAAAACAGAGACAGGCTCGCAACGTCTCTTCTGTGAGAAAGAGGTTGCAAGGAAATTATATAAATAATCAATCCTCATCTCAAAAATTCAGAAACATAAAACCATATATGTTATCAAAAAAAAAAAAAAATGAACATGTTTATTTTCTGTTGACTTTGACTTTCTGTTGACTTGTACGGTGCTCATACAGTTTCTGCTTTTGAAACTACTCGAAGTCACAGATTTCAAGTATCTCACGTGTCATCTCCAACATCTGCAATTTGTACTGGATTAAAAATAGCCACTTTCGATGAGTATGATTTAGTTCTGGGAGCTGTACAGTTGCTAAGCAACAGCTCTCTTAGTTTAGCAACCCAAACTAATTTCTAAACTCTCGCTTTCTTTGCCGGTCAAAATTTTGTATAGCTGGGCGTGTGTATATTTATGTGTGCATATTTTTGGGTGTATATTTATGGGTGTATATTTATGGGTGCATATTTTTGGGTGTATATTTATGGGTGCATATTTAAGGGTGCATATTTATGGGTGTATATTTAGGGTTCACATTTATGGGTGCATATTTAGGGGTTCACATTTATGGGTGTATATTTATGGGTGTATATTTAGGGGTGTATATTTATGGGTGCATATTTATGGGTGTATATTTATGGGTGCACATTTATGAGTGTATATTTATGGGTGCACATTTATGGGTGTATATTTATGGGTGCATATTTATGGGTGTATATTTATGGGTGTATATTTAGGGTTCATATTTATGGGTGTATATTTAGGGGTGCATATTAATGGGTGTATATTAATGGGTGTATATTTAAGGGTGTATATTTATGGGTGCATATATAAGGGTGTATATTTATGGGTGTATATTTGGGGTTCATATTTATGGGTGCATATTTATGAGTGTATATTAATGGGTGTATATTAGGGTGCATATTTATGAGGGCATATTAATGTGTGTATATTAATAGGTATATATTTATGGGTGTATATTTGGGGTGTATATTTATGGGTGCATATTTAAGGGTGTATATTTATGGGTGTATATTTAGGGTTCATATTTATGGGTGCATATTTAGGGGTGTATATTTATGGGTGCATATTTATGGGTGTATATAACAGAGTTTATATTGAATATATTTCTCGTGTTTCATTTTACTTCAGTTGAAGTTCTCAGAAATCAAGGGGCTCTTTTCCTGGAGATAACACTTGATTTCGAGATGAGATCAATAGATATTCGAATATTCTATTAAAATACTCCTTTACCTCTCAAAAGAATATAATTTTACTCTACCCAATAAACTATTTGAATATGTTATAGTATATCTTTCCTGTGATCTCTTGGTCTTACTGGGTTCCAAGACAAGAACTCATCTAGTCTGGTTGAGTATCCAGCTTTGTGCTGTTACTTCAGGTAACATCATTTGGAGAAGGTGCACCATTCCTTGTAAAAGCTAGTGTGGGTTAACCATATCGAGGTGGTTTTATTTGGGTTTCAAATATTATGTGATTTTCAATATTCAGTCAGGTTTTTTCTAGGGAAAAGTAGCCTCATGCCAGGTCGTTTTGACAAACTCCTGTACAGTGAGACCTTAAAAACTCGAGGACAGTGTCTATTAAGCATTCAAGTTCTCTCCAGTGGGTATTCAACAAATGAGCTGGATAAAGTATTAACAGTGGGGGGGGACCGGTACCAGGAGGAGCGGAGGGATGTCTCAAGCAATGCTGCGTAAACGTACTAGTAAAAATATAGCTGATTATTTATTAATAGAATTGAAATCACTCGAGGACAGTGTCTAGTAGGCATTCAAGTTCTCTCCAATAGGCATTAGTTTTCAAATTTATACAGAAGGTGCATCATTCCTCATAGAAGCCAGTTTGAGGTAACCATAGTGAGGAGATCTTATTTGAGCAGCGAATACTATTTTATTTTTAATTTTTAGTCAGGGTTTATTTGTAAAGAGAATGATCCCCATGCAAAGTTAGCCTGGCAGGCTGATAAAGCCTGGGATAACATCACTTGGGGAAAGTGCACCATTCCTTGTAAAAGTCAGTGTGGGTTAGCCATACAGAAATTTTACTTGAGCTGTGAATACTATGTGATTTTAAATATTTAGTCAGGGTTTACTTGTAGGACAAAATATCCTCATGTCAGGTTGTTGGGTAATTAACATTGTAAAAGTTAATTAATTATTATTGAACTATCTATCTATCTATTTATCTATAATATTCTTAAAATAGTTTTATTGGGAGTTTTTTATTGTTTATAGAATTAAGTGTAGCAATGGATTTTAGCTGATATGTTTATATAAATTAGCTAGGTTAGATATAAACAAAACAACCTTGGACAGGCAGACGTGAAAAGGTCATACGTAAGGGATACTTGTGCTTTTTGAATGATGACGTAACGGAACTGAGGTCAGAGTTCGGTAAGTTTAGAGTCGACAGTTGGAGTTTGATCAGCAGAGCGAACAGACGACAGAGTTGAGGTCTAGTCACACAGGTGAATGGACGTACTTGATGGCCAGGGAGCGGGCTGGGAGAAGACGAAACATGTAGAAGAAATGCAGACTCTGTGAAACCATTTGAGACAACTGAAATAAATTTATATCATAAAAAATATAAAGTATTGTTCTTGCGGTTTTCACAAAAAGAAAGAACAGATGTCTCAACTGGATGGTGCTGGTCGATTCATGGTTGTGTTACGGAGCTCAATAAGTGAAGATACAAGAACTCTTCAAGAAAAAAAGGTATGAAGCCTATATTATTCTTCTTATATATGAACTGTAAAATATACCCGTGTGATAACTCTAGTAGGCATTCATGTTTCCCTCCAGTAGGTATACATGTTTCTGTATGCATATATATGATGATTGCGACGAATGCCACTCCCTCAGACACTTAAAAGTCCATGAGCCCAAAAATGACTTTCATCGCCACGGGTCCATTTTAATAGTCTGAGGGAGTATCTATACACAGATGATGTTACAGAGTCTTAGCTTTGTACGACAGCTAAGTCTCTCTCTCAGTTCAAAATGTTGAGATCCAGCAACAAGCAAGAGCAAGATAGCCAGCAACAAGTTAAACTGCAGACCAGCTTAATGCGGGTACTGGTCTCCCGCTTTATGTTTTTTTTAAATCAGAGATTTGCTTCTCCTAGAAAGGTTGCCTTCACCATGGCTTACGGGAGCCCTCTCCACCCCAACACACATACACACAAACACACGCGGTGTTAGTTGGCCGTTGACCCCGTAAAAGGGTTCATTCGCCCTTTGGAAAGGGCGATATATATATATATATATATATATATATATATATATATATATATATATATATATATATTATCATGGGTACACGGCGTTGCCTGGGTTGACATGAAGTTCCGTTTGGAACACACTTGCTATACTAGTCATTTTCGTTATGGGCAAAGTGGATACGCCCACAACAATTTAAAAAATAAAGGAACGGATAAAAACATGTAAATGTAATGCCCCTCCCCAAAAGAAGTACCTGATACCCTCTCCACCAGATATTTTGGCAGAAAGTACACCAATAGAAGAAACTATTCTCCGGATATTGAGCAGTGAAAACAACTCCCAACATAAAAAATAAAAAAATAAATCATTACAATTTTTGTTTAAAAAAATAGTAGTGAATTCCCGTGAGATCGCATAAAAAAATAGCCACGTTTGCAAGCTCGAACCTGGAACACGAATAAAGGGAAGAAGGTAACTTTGGAACTCTTTTGCTCACTTTCCTAAGCAAACTTACGATTTCGTAAACCTAAAAAAATAACGTTTATAAACATTAACGCGTGCGTTTGTTTTTAATTTTTTGTAAGGGCAGTTTTTCATTGTTTTTTTTTTTTTGTTTTTGTTTTTTTTTGTAAATAAAGGAAATTTTCGTTTTACTTTTTTGGAGGGCGGGGGCTTTTTCGATTCGCTTTTTTGGAGGGGGGCTATTTTTAAAGTGTGTGCTTCGAATTCAAACTTAAGTTTGGATTCGAGGCAGTCAAAGATTCTGTAGTAATTTTTTACGACGTGACCCAGCGTCTTTTATCCCCTACGCAAAATGAAAATCTACCAAAAAGTAATTCCAAAAACAATTAAATGACATTTTTCGTCATTTTATGTTTCTAATGTAATCTCCCCGACCTCCAAATATTGCATTTGTCATATTTTAGGGTTTGTTTTATTTATTCATAAAAATTAATTAAATTTATCGTTATTTTGTTTCAAATGTACCTCCACCAAAAAAACAATTGTATTCGTCATGTTTTACCTCTCCCCCGTAATCGCCAAACTTGAAAAAAAAATGCTAGAGATGACATGCCTCGTTGAACGGTTGGTGGTCAAAAAGTGGGTATTCATTTTACGTTAAATTTATATAGAAAAGAATTATTTTTCCAGCCAGAAACTTATAGAGATTACCAAATTATTTTATTTCGTGAGAGTTTGTTTTATTTGTTTAGAAGTTTTTAAGGGCAAATAACTTTAAAAAAAGTTGTTTTTTTTTAATCAATGTTGGAAATAATAATTCCAAATAAATTAAATTAAATATATTATCAATATAATCGTTGTTTAAAATTTATTAAACAACAATTGTAAATAGAATACTTAAAACAATTCTCTCGCCAAAAACATTAACTAAGATACTGCTATTTAGTAAAACCGATTTTTCTTAACATAATATGAAATTAAGGCGATCTGTTGATTGTATAAATGAAAGATTATAGTAAAAAACGTTTTGTATATATTGATCAAATAGTGAAAAAACGCACTTTTGAAGTAAATACTTAAAGTTTACGCATAAATCTATACTTTCGTATATTAATTTTGGTGATGATGATGGATGGATGTAAATACCTTTAACAACAACCACTGGCAATCGGAAGGAATAACATCGTTGCCTGCTTGCTCAGACAAACGAAGAACATACATTTAGTCACAGCCATCGACATGTTGTTCTGATGTGCTCCTGAAAATGTATGACCTTTTCTGCCCGAAAACTCAGACAACCAATTTGTTTCCACTTTTAGCATTTGTTGTTGGTTGCGACTCGCTGTTCCGAGAGGGGGGGGGGCACGCCGTTTCTTTTTTTTTTGGGGGGGGGAGATTACATATCACTATCTTGCCAGTCCAATGCTTCCATAACTGTTCTCTAACTCCCAGGTGCGAACTCGTCTCGAACCCTGCGCAATCGACTATCCAACTCACTCACTACGTGTAAACATAAACTATCTCCCTTTCTAATTACATCATCAACTCCCGCAGCAAAAGAATCAAATCAGCTGATCCATCTTTGTCACATATTTTTTGTCTACAATTCCAACGTAAACATTCCCGATACATTTCTGTCATAAATATTTGATCTTTAAAATGCCTAATTCGTCTCGATACATATTTTCTAACATTCTATTTTACAAACATCAACAACGATTATAATGATAATCATTCAGATTACTCTGCAACGCACTTGCTGTACCGTTCCAAGAACTTCTGGAAGGTCCTGTGGAAGTCATCTTGTGTTGCCCTTTCATCTCCTCATTCGTCTCATAGCCACAGCCTCTAAGGTTTTCCTTGAGCTTAGGGAATAACCAAAAGTCACAGGGAGCAAGGTCTGGATTATAGGGAGGGTGAGGAACTGTCTTAATGCTCATCTTGGTCAAATAGTTTGTGACACCCTTGGGACAAACTTTACACAAGGCTTCCGCAAATTCCCCATGAATAATAGTGCATACAGTTACTACACTGACATCAAACTCTGCACTTATTGCCTCTATAGACACACGACGGTCCTTATCCACAAAATTATTATTTGGCCAATCAACTCTGTTGTTCTGATTTCCTTACTCCTCCCACACCTCTCATCGTCCCTCACAGACTGCCTGCCTTCCTTTAATCGCTTATGCCACTCAAAAATTAATGCTCGATTCATGCAAGTTGATCCAAAAGCAGTCTGAAGCATTCCATACGTTTCTGTGACATTTTGTTTTTCCAAGTTTAAAACAGAATTTTATTGCATCTCATTCTTCTAAAGTGACATAACACTTTTGAAATTCACCAGCTGGGGCAATCAGGCTTTAGTAGGGTGCATTCCAATTCCTGCTGTACCTGTTCATTTGAACCACAAATCATAAAAATTGGTCAGTCATCTCATAAGATGTATAACAATAACATACTGAATTTTAAGTGTAGCTTAATTTCCATATAGTTACTACCTAGCTCTACTCACATATTGAGCACGGTTTAAGTAAATCTCAAAAATCAATACATAGAATAGTATGTCTCCATATAACATGTTACATTGATACGTGAATAATAATAATAATAATAATATTATTATTAGAGAGAGAGAGACAGACAGAGTGAGAGAGAGAGAGAGAGAGAGAGAGAGAAATAAAAAAGAACAAACCGAGTTATATGTTCATCAACGTTTCGTCTTAATTTCGAGATTCCATTCATCCAGAGGAAGTATTGAAATAAATACGTGAATAATAATAATAATAATAATAATAATAATAATAATAATATATTATTATTATTATTATTATTATTATTATTATTATTAGAGAGAGAGAGAGAGAGAGAGAGAGAGAGAGAGAGAGAAATAAAAAAAGAACAAACCGAGTTATATGTTCATCAACGTTTCGTCTTTATTTCGAGATTCCATTCATCCAGAGGAAGTATCGAAATAAAGACGAAACGTTGATGAACACATAACTCGGTTTGTTCCTTTTTTATTTCTTTATTTTGTCGGAATACTATTTCCATCATTCTCATATATAGTTATAGCCCGTTGATATATATATATATATATATATATATATATATATATATATATATATATATATATATATATATATATATATATGCATAAGGAGACCTTGTGTTCTTAGATTCGGTTTCAAAGGAAAGCAAAAATCATATGCCTTGATATTTTAAGTATGCGCGCAAGAATATCCGAGTCTTATTGAATGTGACAATCTCTAACAGATACAACACATGCACGCACACGTGCTCGTTCGTCTTTGATAAGCGGCACAGGCGAGATTGCGCCGCACAAAACAAAAGAAGAAAAAAATCACGACGTTAAATCAGAAAGCTGAATGTAGATCTATCACGGCCGCCCAAACACTAAAAATGGCAGAGAGCATTGAAGGCATTTCAATATGACGGCTGCCGCGGACTCTTTCCATTGTACCGAGTGCCGTCATTTCTTTCCCTTTACACACACACAGGCGCACGCACCCCGACCGATCTCCTCCCTGTATGAATTGGATACATTGTCCAAATCTGTTGTTAAGTAGTCTCTCATTAGGGTTTGATCGGAATACAGCTGTCCAACTTATAACAATAAGAGCGTATCAATGCCATACTTGGTTGACCAAAGTTATCTATTCCAAAGACTATAGGTATTGATTTCTTTTTTCTTTTTTTTTTTTTCCTGGTGGGTGGGTTGGCTGGTGATAGTGCGTTTTGCGTGATTGCGGTCAGGGTTGGATGTGGGATACGATATAAGAAGAATCCTTTTCTTTCCTCCTTTTTTTGTGTTGTTTTGTGTTGTTTTGTTTTGTTTACCCGTTTTCTTATTATATTTATTTACATGGTTATTTATTTATTCTGCCCCCCCCCTTTACTTTTGTTGTTGTGGTTCTTTAGGATATTGCTTCCGTCTTCTGGGCTTTTGTTCTGTCAGAAAGGATTACATGCCTGAGAGTGTCAGGTCTCTTGCTGACAGGATTGCGTAAATGCGGAAGATTGTCAGTGCGCTGAAGGAGGTGGGGTGGCGGTTGGTGGGTGAGGGAGGGTACAAGGAAAGGAATATGTAGATAGATAGATAAAGAGGGAAGGAGGGTGCTGTGCGGTGGGCGATGGACGTTGGTGGGGTAGGCGTCCTTTGTCGAGATTCAAGTCGGAGTAAGGCCGGTGCTGATTCGTGTACGTCCGTTTTCCCCCTCTCCTGATGAGGCACAGCTGTGGCTCGAACCGTTTGTGAACGTTTTGTCCATTCAAGGAAAACAGCAAACGTTTTGCTAAGATAAGAAGCTGGCAATAGAATGCAAACGAGCATAAAATGGCACAACACAATAATTTCATATATATATATATATATATATATATATATATATATATATATATATATAATTCTATCACATATGCGCATTGTGATTTTTTCTTTTGTCATCTCAATTTAGTACACACACACACGCGCGCGCGCGCGGGGACACACACACACACACACACACACACATATATATATGTATGGGAATAAGAGTACTTAGTTTCTTTTTGTTTTATTCTTACACGATTCTACAACTATTCACACACACATGTATATAGAAGAGATTTTATCCTGTTAGAAATAGGCAAAAGTTATAGGCCGTTGACTTAAAATGAGTGCTTTATGCTAAATAAATATGATTCAATTTGTGTTCAGTTTTGCAATAAATACTTATCCCTAACTATACATCGAACGGATACCATAAACTTAGTTCGCTGCATCTTATTATAACAAAGGTCCATACAAAATTTCAGTCAGATTGGCTCAGTAGTTTCCTCGAAAAGTGTCAAGGGAATATTAAATTCACAGGTGGTCTCCAGTCGCCTGTAATGTTTGGTGGGTTTTTAGCTAGCAGGCCAATATCTTCAGACAGCCTAATCTGGTAGTACGAGATGCCCTAACAGGTATTATCACTTCGGGTCAGAGTGGACCTGGAAGCAATGGTAACTAAGGGTAGCTGTACATTCCGCACAGCCCTCCAATGGGGCATCACCGCTAGATGGCTTTTAAAGACATACCCAGGACCAAAAAACGATCGTTGAAAAGATACGAGGTGCCTTCAATAAGTTTCCAGACGTTTTTGTACAGACATGTAAAATTGTCATAGATTCTTGAAAACTCATTATATTATTTCTATACATCTTATGAGATGACTGACCAATTTTTATGATTTCAGGTTCAAATCAACAGCCACAGCAAGAATTGGAATACATCCTACTAAAGACTGGTGAATTAAAAAAAATGCAATCTGGATATGAGCACACTTTAGAAAAACGATATGCAATAAAATTTTGTTTTAAACTTGGTAACAAAATGCCGCAAAAACGTATGGAATGCTTTAAACTGCTTTTGGACCATCTTGCATGAATCGAGCATACGGTTTTGAGTGGCATAACACATTCAAAGAAGGCAAGGAGTGTGTGAGGGACGATGAGAGGTGTGGGAGGAGTAAAGAAGTCAAAACACCACAGTGGTCCTGGATATGACCTTAAACTATATCCGATGGTGAGGGCCCCAGCTTGCAGACCTTAGGGAGTGTGGAGCCACTCTTTAATTGCCATTGCTCCCAGGTCCACTCTGACCCGGAGTGGTAGCACCGGTTAGGGTCCCAACTATGGGTTAAATAGAATACGACTTAAAAAGCAAATATACTATATTAAAAAATCGTTCTTCAAAATCACCAGATTCGGCATTAAATAACCTGAAAAGGGTTGATATGCTGTAAAACAAAACAACCAACCAAAACACCACAGTTGATTGGCCAAATAAAAATTTTGTGAATAAGGACAGTCATATGTCTATAGACAAGTGCAAAGCTTGGTGTCAGTGTGGGAACTGTACACATAATTATTTGCGATGGAACTGACAATGTGATGAATTTGCACGAACATACCAATCCACAACTCCATTCTTGTCACAGACAATTTAACAAAGATGTGCATCAAGACAGTTCTTCACCCTTCGATAGTCCTGTGGTTTTTGGTTATTCCCTAAGCTCAAGGAAACCCTAAGAGGCTGTCATTATGAAAGAATTGAGATGAAAGCGGCTGTGACAAGGGTCATTGATACACTCACACAAAAGGACTTACATGGGGCCTTCCAGAAGTTGTTGAAACGGTACAACAAGTGCTTTTCAGCTGGAGGAGATTACTTTGAAAGGATACAAGTGTTTCATGTGTGTACTATGAATAAAAGTGCCCATACGAAAAAGTCTGGAAACATTGACTGAAACACAGTGAATAACTCAAATATAGACTGAACATTATTAGTATCATTCAAACCCGGTAGTGTTTGATAAATATAAGGTTAAGTGACAGTTTTAGTCATTTAGAACTGCTTTAAAGCTTCACCGCTCACTGATTTTTTTTTTTTTTTGACCAAATTTCAAACAATTATCACAGTTTATAGATCACCTCTTCAGCTACATTGTAAAAAAATGAATTTTCAATTTTCGTTCAGTAAAACAAAAGTTATGATAAATTTAGTAGTGTTCAAAATCGTAAAAATTTTTAAGAAGAATAACTGATTTTCATAGCAACCACGTCGCTTCAGCGACTAATGTTGCTACCAATTCACCACTCTTGCGAAACAAGAAGTAACAAGTGAAACAGAGAGAATGAAAGCAGACGAGTGCCGTACATATGTGTATGTCATGTTTATGGGGGCAAAAAAATAAGACTGAATTTAAACAAAGAACAAATGAATTTATTGGAAGCCTGCAAAAATCATGGATTACAATAGAAAAACGCGAGCATGGAAAGTAATATGGTTAAAATTTAAACATGGAGAAGTTGTTAAAACTGGAAAAGGACAAGATTTTCTTGGAAAACTGAAAAGGACAAGATTTCTAGTAAAAAATATAATAAATTTATAACTTCAAATATTGCAGCATTAAAAATTGATTATATAATGTTAAACTGAATTTTTAAAAAAAATTCTTAATGCTGCAATATTTTAAGTTATAAATTTATATTTTTTACTAGAATATCTTGTCCTTTTCTTTTCCAGTTTTAACAACTAGTCCTTTTACTTTTCCATGTTTAAATCTTAACCATATTACTTTTCATGCTCGCATTTTTCTATTGTAATCCAATATGGTTGGATTTGTAGAAAGAATAGAACGATACCGTAGGTAACATGTCAGAGTGGGGGTGGGGGTTACCCTATTCTATACCTTTTCTTAATTACCATCGAACAGCGATAAAACAAGGACTGTTCTTGAATTTTGGAGATGAGGATTGATTATTCTGATTATAGTTCTCATCTGGTGTGTTATTCTCACAACGTTTCGGCTGATACAACCTCCGACCTTCTTCAAGTATATCTTGAAAAAATTCGTTTGAATTTCCGCACAGATTTCAGAGTTTGGCAAGATGTCATCTTAAGTATTATCGTTACAACGTTTCATTTAGTGTAAGCTCCGACTTCCTTCAAGTGTATTTTGTCGAACTTGAGGATGTAACCTCCGACCTTCTCCAAGTGCATCTTTAAAATTTGTTTGAAACTCCGTACAGATGTTAAAGCTTGACAAGATACACCTGAAGAAGGTCGGTGGTTACATCGACCGAAACCTTGTGAGAATAGCACTCCAAATGAAAATTAGTAGTCTAAATAATACAAACTAGCGTGGCCAGCAGAAATTCCACAACGGACTCTTTCATGTGTCATATGTTGATGTGGGCATTCTGTGGATGCTCAGCGTAAATGGAGACGCCCTGATATTATTGTAGCTCTTTTGTTAAAACTGCAAAAGTATTTATCTAAGCTAGCAGGGACGTCCGGCGTAGCCCGGTTATAATACCCTTAAGTATGATATTTTAATGCTTGCAGATTTTGTATATATTATTATAGAGTCAATTTTCTATCGATTCTTACATGTTATAAATGTGTAATTTCAAAAATAAAACAATATATCAATATAACCTGGGTGCATCAGCTTGAATTGAAATCGAAATCAAAACTTATAAAGATATAAGTTATAAAAATATATATGGTAATTAAGCTGCCCAGAATATTCAGCGTTTCATTCTGGTGAGAATTCGTCAGACTTATGACGAATTCTCACGAGAATGAAACACAGAATATTCTGTGTAGCTTAATTGTCATTTATATTTTCATAACGTAGTACCTAGCTCTACCTATGTATTGAGCACTATTGAAGTAAATACTGAAAAATTCATGCATAAAATTATATCTTTGTATATTAATTTATGTGAGTAAATCATATATATATATATATATATATATATATATATATATATATATGATTACTTCATTTAATCACATTAATTAATATACGATGCGTAAATTTTTCAGTATTTACTTCACCAGTGCTCATTACATAGGTAGAGCTAGGTAGTAAGCTATGAAAATATATATGGCAATTAAGCTACTCAGAATATTCCGCCTTCATTCTCGTAGATAATACAAAACAAATACTGACCCACATTCGTAAGTTAAATATAGACTGAAGTTTATTTATAGCAAATATGGTTGGATTCGGAGACGGGGGAGGGAAGTCTGGGAAATCCATCAAACGCAGTAATATTCAGGTATGTATTCAACTCCTGATTGGGGATAAAACAAAGACTTTTAGTCATTTAGGACTGAATCTTGGTGGACAAGCCAGTATATGGTTGGATTGTACAAAGAATTATGCATTTTATCAACAATTCTATGGGTGGCATTTTAGTGGGTTACCCTTTAAAATGCCAACATAAAAACTACCTCAGTTTAGAAACATTTCTCTTTCACTGACGGAGGACAGAAAAGAAAATATGCAGTATCAGAACAGATATTGGAGATGACGATGACTAATGATACAGACTAAGAACCAAGTTCGAATCTTTTTCGTTCCATAGAAAAACTTTTACTTGGGATGTTGGCGACTTTCATGCAGTCTCTACTGTAAAGACTTGTCGTCTTTCTAGAAAAAATCTAACTGGAAAGATATCAGGGAAACGAATACCAACACCAGAATTATGTGATTCATACGAAATGAATCAGAACAGATCCGACATTTTGTACCTAGGCGTGCTCATTACTGAACGACAATAGAACAAAGACTGTTGACCATTTATGAGTGAAACTTGGTGGCCAAGTCAGGCATTGGCTGAAATTTATTTATACTTATGAATGTTGGGTTTCATCCATCGCATTTTTAGCGGGTCACCTCGTATATAGCAGAAGAGTGATTGAATACAACGTCATTGAAGAGGCATTTCGGCAGCTTCCGGTGGTTTACATAGTCTATCCGGAACATGCCAACTATAATATGGTCTGCATTCCACATAAGTATCGAAATGTATATTTGAAGCATATCCTTGATTGGCAATAAAATAGACAGTCGGAAATTCAATGTAACGTTGGAGACGTGTTAACATGTAAACATTGTTACAAGAAAACAAAGACAAGAAAAGAATTCGACTCAATCTTTTTTTTTAATTGAAACAACAGATATTTATTTACAGGTGCTTCCAGAATAATGCCTTGTCTCTTGTTCAAAAGTCTTCTCGTACTCCAATATGCTGAGGAAGACACTGCCGTGCCAAACACGTGCTACTCTGTCTTTGTCCGACCATGTTTAGGACACGTCTCTTTCTGCCACTCTCAGTGTGACACGTCTGTCCTCTTTTACCATCCAGAGTTCACACTTTTCATTATTTTTATATTATCTTTTCCTTTCTTCATCGCTGTGACGTAACCTTGCAGACGGTTCAGTCATTTACTGATCAGTTGGTCGTTGCCGCTGCTGGCATACACGCGTCCGCACTCTGTTACATAATGATTTTACATTAATGGACAAGTCAACATAGACTGAAGTTGATTTGTGCTAAAAATGATTGGATGGTATAAAGAATTGTGAATTTTATTAACGAGTAGTAGGTCGCCCGGTGTTGCCCAGTCTTAAAATATTTTAATTCATGCAGATTTTGTATTCATTATTATACCGCTAATACTCTATTGATTATTATATTGTACCCAATATATAGTAATGATTTCAAAAGTTTAAAAAAGAAATATGATTCAAGTGCCATCAGCTAAAATCGAACCCCCCAAAAAATATACCTGTCCAGCCTTATTTATTACCGTCTGACTTATTCCATACACATACAAAAACTTAAAAAATAACGTTTTTAAAGATATAAATGAATATTTTCACATATGTAAAAGTAACACGTTTAGCCGACTTACGCTTGCCAAGTTCCATTTTTTTTTTTAATTTTTGACTCCTTAGCCACTATTTTTACCAGCTAAAAACCAAATCGAATTTATTCCACAGGTCGAAATCCTCCATATATCAAGTTTCAAGTCTGTAGAACACAAATTGACAAAGCATTTTAGTACAGATCACCCTGCACACGGATAGACAGATGTTGCCCGGGATTGAATGATGATCAACGAATGTTTCACACTCCCATATTTTTATTGTCATCGAAATCGGTAAAATTGACCATTTTTCAATCAAATAAATTGATTGCCAACTCTACTTGACGATTCATCTCTGTGCACCGGGAGGAAGCTCACATGCCTTCCCGCAATTACTTAGTCTGCAATACATTGCAGTCTACATTGCACTGTAGAGAACCTTTTGCCGATTTCATAAAAGTATATGCTATATGCAATTGTTTGCATTAAAGTTTAAAATGCAAAAGTCAAGTATCATGGTTCAATTGAGTTTTAAACAGAAACATTTATGTCATATCAAAGAACCTACTATTGATTTTATATGTCCTGCCTTTCCGCCTGTGGACTAATAAAACTTCTCAACTGCACTTGGCTGTTAGGCTGTATAAGGTGTTAACGTTGGTCAAAATCGCCTGTTACTTCTATCATTGGATTATTTCGATTATCAATTATAAATAATCATAGAAGACATTCTGATACAAAACTTATCTAAGAACGCTGTCAGGCACATAAAGTACCTTCGGGTAAAAGTTCATAGAAATCGATCCAGCCGTTATCGAGTCCATAGGGAACGAACTAACACACACAAGGTCTCTTTTTATAAGATAGATAGATAGATTGATTGATTCCATGGGTGGCATTTTGGTGGGTCACCCTGTATATATCAGAAGATTGATTGATAAATTCTGAAAATGTCAATTAAATTGGACTTTTTTTCGTTTCTTTTCTAGATTTTTTGTTTGATTTTTTTTACTTTTTGGTGATTAAAGGAATTAACAGATTTCATTTTCCAGAGATAATTTGAAGGAGAGAGAGAGAGGGGGGGGTGCAGTAAGTAGGCACATCGCAATTTCTTACCGTGAAATTTCTATTAAATCTATCCAATCGGTTAAATCGACAGAAAAGGAGAACGCTCCACTCCTGAAGGGGAAAAGAGTTACTGTTGATTGCTTGAAGGGAGAATCGACGAGGCAGCTGTTGGCATAGATGCTTGTCTAGTCTTGCATGACTATCGGCTGCCCTCTCTGCTGAATGAATTTGAAAACTCAGCTCAAGTAAAAAAAATAAATGCTTCTTAAAATAAAAACTACAGATGTCAACAAAGCACACACACAAAAAAAAAATGCGTAAAATTGGAATTTTAAATTGGAATAAGTAATTTCGTTTTTAGAGCTAATCAAATATTTTGCTTAAACATTTATCAACGCCATTTGACATTTAACATTTGATTTGATTAAGAAAATGAACGCAGGATCAATACTTGGTTTTCTTCAAGTATTTTCTTTTACTTTTTTAAAAGTTTTATATTGAAAGTGTTATTTTAGATCAGGATTCAAGTGCTAGATACAAATATTTTCTACACCAGCGTCTCTAAACCTTTTTACCCTTGCAGAATCCATAAAATCAAAATAAAGCAAAGGTTGCATAATCTCTAGCAAGCCTGGATCTAATATTTTTTAATCTTTTATTTAAATGATTTCATGTTTTACTAGCAGAGAGACCTGAAGTTGCCCAGGATTAAATGAAGATCAACAAATGATCCAATCTTCCAATATTTTATTGTCATCGAAATCGGTAGAATTGCCCTTTTTCAAGCAAATCGATTTATTCACTGCTCTAGTCGTGAATCCACCATAGTGCACCGGTAGAAAACTTAATCCGCAATACGTTGTAGTGCACATTGCACTGTAGAGAACCTGCGGTTGATTTTATAAAATTATTTTTATATGATGGCTTGAATTAAAGTTTAAAATGCAAAAGTTAAGTACCATGGTTCAATTGTGCTCCAAACAGAAGCATTTATTTTTGAACGCTCCCCCCTCTGCCTTATCAAAAAACGTAAAATTGGACCCTTCTACTTGTGCGTGGATAAAACTTATAAAATGTATTTGTAATGTTAGGCTATATCAGTGTGTTAACGTTGGTAAAAATCGATCTGTTCTTTCTTCGATCGGATTTTTTATTATCGATTTTTGATACTTATCAGAGGCATTCCGATACAAAATACATTTCCCTATGCAATAACTGTCAATTTTAAGTCTACAGCCATAAAATTTGATACAAAGGGTACTGAGATTTGGGAAAATCTTTGTAATCCGTTTTTGGCTGTTAAGGGATCACTGTTCAACGATTTGACCTTTGAGAACTCTACCAAACTCCTCCGCCAATTTTGGGTACAAACAATTGAAATTTTAGATATAAGTTCCTTGCACATGGATCTAACTTAATAACTTGATTTTGAGCCCAAAACAATAAGTGTTAAGGGGTCATAATAGGGGTCAAAGTTTTAAAAAATTTGACCTCTGCAGTCTCTACCAAATTACTCAGACAATTTCTGGTCTAAATATTTGAAATTTTACATAAAGCGTATTCAGAGATAGGGCAAGCTTTTTGATCAGTTTGGGTCGAAAATTTTTAGTTACTAATATATAAATGTGTGTATGTATGTTTGCATGTCTGCCTAAAACTTCTGACAGAGGCGATGGACAGGATCAGTATCGTTTTGAAGCTCGACCATTCGGACGACAAATACCGAAAAATTGGCTAAAAACATTAATATATTCACCTTCAACTGGGCACTTTTCTACAGGGGGGGTCGCTTTTTTCGCCGATATTTTTGAAAGTCATCCTCTCCTTTCGATTGTCTAGCCTTAATTAAAAAGTACGCCACTTCCGGTTTGGCAGTGGTCGCAACAGCAAAGACGTCAGGTTTTTTCCCCGTTCTTTTCCTCCTTTGCAGTACGGGTTAAAGCTTGCCTTCCTACTACCACTTAAAAATTTTTTTTTTTTTTTTTTGCTCAACACACACATCCAAACACCTGGGCAACGCCGGGCTAAAATGCTATTAGAGTAAATTTCTATGAAAATATTTAAAAATCGGGCCACCCGTTTCTGAGTCCATAGGGAATGAACTCACACGCACACACAAATTGCCTTTTATAAGTAGAGATTTTTGGAAATATTTTTTTAATAACATTTTCCTTTCTACGTGGATTTTATATTGCTTCAACTGTAATTCAATTATTTGCCTGATGAATATGAGGCAAGAAGTTGTCAGTCGCCGTAATTTTTTGGATATGTTACTATTTGCGACACGACAGTTAAGTAGGTACCATTTGTTTTACTTGAAATCCCATATTTTTACGTAATAATATAGAAGCACCACTAAATCTTACCAAAGGCAAGATTTTATATTTTCCTACCTATGTCTGGATATTGTTTTCACGAGCGACGGACAAAATGGAGGTGGGGTGTAAGGTTTGTTTTGACAGAGCCTCTCTTTAAAAAGCTACTATCTAATCTATATAAAATTTCCACCAATTATTAAACAAAGAATGAACTTTATAAAGGTGTATTTTCTTTCATCATCGATATATATAGGTTTATTACATTTAGCAAATTAGGTATAAACCATTTATAATATTTGCTAATATTTTTTCTCTGAGGAGATGGATAAACATCCAAAACCGTTTTACATCATAAAATTTAAAATCACTAAATTATAATATATATATATATATATATATATATATATATATATATATATGATGGGTCAAAAGTAACTGACCCATTTTAATTTTAAATAACTCTTATTTCTAAGTATTTTTTAATTTCTTAATATGTTTTTTTAATTTCTTAATTTTATTTATTTTTTCAGATCCTGAAAATTAATGATGGAAAAACTCAGTATCGTCCAAAGTACAAAAATTGTACAATTTTACTATCAAAATCAAGACACAATAATTCAAACCCAAAGAGCCTATCGAAGACATTTCACTGTGAAAGGTGCACCTATTGTGGGGATGTCTAAAAGCAAAAGTTTTTTTTTGTCAACAAGCCCCAATCTTTAATAGAGCTAAAGGAAAACATTACTAGAGAAATAAAAGAAATAAGGCCAGAAATTGTGGAAAAGGTTATGGAAGAGGTAATCAAAAGAGCTCAAATTTGGAGGTGGAAAATGGAAGGCATTTGCAGGATGTTATTTTTCATATTTAACAATAAAAGTTTCTTAAGCTTATTAAAGTAAAATTTTATGATACTATAATTTCATGCATTTAACTTAAAATAATAAAAAAATTATTTAAAATCAAAATTGATCATTGACTTTTGGCCCACCCTGTATATATATATATTCCCCCAAATCTCAGGCCTTCATGTAGGAGAGACTAAGTCTTGTTGTTGTAGTTTCAATTGACCCGAAATAACAGCAAGGAGAGACTTGATTCCAAATATTTCTCGTATGTTATATTTCCTCCCTTTTGGAAATAGGGTACGATCATGAATATCTCTAGTATCATATAATCCTTATACACTGTGAAATTTATTTTACGTATGAAAACCAAAAGAAGGGAGATATAACATATGAGAAATATTTGGAATCAAGTCTCCTCTTCCTATTATTTCAGATCATTTGAAACCATAGCTGCAAGTTTTAGTCTCCTCTCTATCAAGATCAGAGGTTTTGGGGGAAATATCAGATATTTTGTAATTAATATGCAAAATTAGAAACTTGAAAGATTTTTTTTCAGATGTTTTTTATGGTCTTGCAACCCTGAGGACGACATGCCATTGTAAAGAAGCACCGATATAACAAATAAATCTTACCAAAGGCAAGAGTTTATACTCTCCTACTTATGTTTGGATAAATTGTTTTATCTAGTGACTGACAAAATGGACGTGGGGTGTAAGGTTTGTTTAAAAGAAATCTCTCTTTAAAAAGCTAAAAAAAAATCAGTTAATCATCTAATCAATATAAAATTTTCACCGATTATTAAGTGAAGAATGAATGTATTTTATTTCATAATCGATCAGAACTGAAAATATATTTCCTGTATGGGGCGGAGGTGAAGATCATAAACCAACAAATGAAGCATGCATGGTCCCTTATGAGTGCACAGTGAACGAGGCATAAAAAAAATGACTAAGTTCAGCATTTGCTCCCTCCTCTTATTTAGTTCCAAAAGTTCCCAGGGGACGTCAAATCCCGATTAAAATGAACAAAAGGTACCATTTTAGGCTTTAACATATGTAAATTTGAGTTCTGCACCATGCAAAAAAAGAAATGACTAAGTCCGCCATTTACCCCCCCCCCCATTTAACCCCAAAAGTCCCCAAGGCCTTAACAAATTTAAATTTGAGTCCAGCACCATGCAAAACTGCTAAATAGACATACACAGAAATTTTTAGACAATGATGGTAAAATAGTCCCAAAAATGGAGTGTTTTTAATAGCCCTAAAAGAGCCCCTGGGGCACACCCAAGAGTTATCACTTAGTGTAGACAAACAAAATTATATAGAAATCAGTTAGTTACAACTTTTCAGAAAGTTTTATAAAAATCCAAGGCATCAATTTTCTTTAAAAAAAGCACAAAAGTGTCAATTTTAGCCATTTTAAACCGAAAGCACTCCTAGGGAGGGCAACCGGAGTTTTCCCGGAAAATTCGTTCTGCTGCGTTTTACTCATATTATGTTTAATGTTTGTGCAAAATTTCAAAAAATTCCAAGGCGTAGTTATTGAGAAAAGTGCGGACAGACAAACGGACAAAGATACATTGTTTTTGGTTTACCCTCCTTTTGGCGGGGGACCAAAAAACGAAAGCTGCTCTTCTGATTCTGACATTGAAAATCCGAAATTTGAATGCGTTTAATTTTTTATGTTTTGTGTTTTGAAGTGTGAAATTCGTTGTGTATGATATTAATAATTAAGCATACTTTTTTTTCATTATTTTTCCGAAAACCAATATTTTTTAATCTTTACAAATGAATTTCAGATTTTCTTTTCAGAATTCTCAATTTTTCCAATGTCCCATTAAATAGAGAATGTTTTGAGAAATAGGTATCAAAAAATATTTAAATTTCATTTGCATCTTCAGCGAAAAATACAAAAATTAGGTCAAGTATGTATTTTTGGGGAAAACTTAAAATTTTAAATTCGATTAAAACTTATAGAAAACGCATTATATTATTCTGCTTTTAATATGACAAAATTCAGCGTTTTATTTTTCTGGAAAAAAACAAACCCTATTAATATTTTTATGTGTGATTATTTACAAATAGAGATTCTACGCCCACACTATTTACAAGGACTCCCTACGATTTCTAATAAATCCCTATCAATATTTTTATGTGCGATTATTTACGAATAAAGATTCTACGTCAACACTATTCACACGGAATGCCTACGATTTCTAATGAAACCTTATTAATATTTTTATGTGCGATTATTTATGAATAAAGATTCTATGCCGACTCTTATTTACCCGGAATGCCTACGATTTCTAATAGAACCCTATTAACATTTTTGATATGCGATTATTTACGAAGAGATTTTGTTGCGGGCGGTGCCAAAAAAACTGAATTTGCCAGTGTCAATAGAAACGCTGATTGAATCATGGTATTGAATTATGCGAGTGTCGCAATTTTACGACATTAGGTGATAAAAGATTCATCACTTCACGCAAATGATTAACAGTAAGTGAAGTTTGTTATGGGTGTCGGCCTATACTGACATTGATTGATAAGAATATTAGGGTTGGTAAATCAAAGTGAAAAAAAAAAGCATTTTTGCAAAAAAAAGATAAACTATGGATTGAGTTAAAAGCAAAGTACACAAGAATGGATACTTCTATTTTATTTATTTATTTATTTATTTATTTTTACAAAGGAGTAACCGCTTATCAAGGCCTGGAAGCCACTCGAGGATAAGGAGTTAACGAGTGTACAGTAGTCAATTGGAAAACGTCGTCGTAATCGTTAGTAGTGGGAATTTACAAAATTTGCCACATAACCCGTAGAGATATAAATTTCATGCAAAATTTCAGCTAGATCAGACAACTCGAAGTGGGTCAGGGGCATTACTTATTGCACGGCTCTCGTGCATTAGTCAATGTGATTATTTAAATTTAAATTGCCACTACTTATGTTTAATCACATTGAATAATGCACGAGGGGCGTGCAATAAGTAATGCCCCTGACCCACTTCCACTTGTCTGATCTAGCTGAAATTTTGCATGTGCAATGATTTATATCTCCACGGGTTATGTGGAAAATTACAGCTCTGAACTAATTGTGGTTTTTGTTTTACAGGTGTTTGAACTGAGTCAGGTGTGAAATGGAGCCTGTTGAATGTTGAGCAGTGATTCAGTTTTTGTATTTGAAAGGACGCACACCGCAGAGGACTTTTGATGAAATGAAAGAAACTTATGATGATAATGCCCCATCATATGACCTTGTAAAACGCTGGCATCCTGAATT
This sequence comes from Euprymna scolopes, assembly GCF_053919585.1. Taxonomy (NCBI): domain Eukaryota; kingdom Metazoa; phylum Mollusca; class Cephalopoda; order Sepiida; family Sepiolidae; genus Euprymna; species Euprymna scolopes. The sequence goes on along the minus strand of NC_136510.1, from coordinate 100,495,547 downwards.
CAAATATGGCCGGAAGTCTGTGGAAACAGCTCCCAGACCTGGTCGCCCTCCTTCTGCCATTGATGAGGCATCTGTCCGTCAAGTTGAGGCTGCCATTTTTTTTTTACAAGGTGGTAACCACTTATTAAGGCCCGGAAGCCACTCAGGGATAAGGGTTATTGTAAGTACAGTACGTTAGTGTGGATATTTAAAGTGTCTATTTAAGGGGGCAGTTCATCAGGAATTTGTTTACGTTGGACTTGAAGACATCCAAGTTGTAGTCAGGAGGGAAGCAGGCAGACGGAACAGAGTTCCACAGGCGTGCTGTTCTAAGAAAGAAGCTTTGTTTATGGAATCTACGTTTTGATTTAGGCATAGATAAAAAGTGAGGAAAGGTTTTTACAGTGGATTCAGCTAGACGGGTGTTTTTCGTGAAAGATTGGCAAAGGGGGGACCAGAGATTGGAGTTCAGACGAACACCTACCATGGAAATAACGATAAAATAAAGATAGGCTTGCAACGCCTCTTCTGTGGGAGAGAGGTTGCAGGGAAGAGAAAAGGGCATCACCCACTAAGCCACAAAGTCTATTTTGTACTCTGTCAAGGCAGGATAGGCTGTTTTTAGCAGCTCCTGCTACGTTATGGCAGCAGTACTCCATCCTTGGACGTACTTGGCTTTTATATAGATAGAGAATTGCATCAGTAGTGAGATATCTTCTGGAGCGGTAGAAGGATCCCACCATCTTTCCAGTGACCTTGGCAACAGACTTGATGTACGTGTTCCATTTCAAATCAGGAGTGAAGGTCAAGCCCAGAAGCTTGTCAAAACATGGGGCTTCTCCTAGACGAGAGCCATCCATTTCAATTGATGCCAGATGGAGATCAGAGCATTGATGATGTAAAGATAGGAGTTTGGTTTTAGATGAACCAGCCACGTCTTCCCTCACTGAACCACTCGTTCGAGATCAGAGGAGAGAGAATCAGAGAGAGCTTTGTCATTTACAGCCTTTGATGTGTTGACATAGATGGTCGTGTCATCAGCATAGATGTCAACGAATGATTTAAGTATGTGTTTAGGGAGATCATTGGTTTGGGCAAGGAGCCCGTCATGATGATGATGATGATGATTGCCTAACCGTGGCCATTGTACTTCATTCTGCGACGTCAGCAGATTACGCGACCTCAATGGAAGGGCCCTCCACTTACGTTGGCCACGCTTGAATGAATTAATATGCATATTTACCCATTTACCTTATATTTAACTGTAGTTTAAGGAATAAACCGTATTAATGACACATGATAAAATATCTATATCATGCTGGATTGTTAAAACATTAACATACTATAACCCTATCAAAAAAAAAAAAATGAGAAGCAAGATATTTTATGAATTAATAGATAATTAAAAGATAATATATAACATTAATATATAATTAAACAAAATATTAAAAATTTTATGAGCACTGATGATGAATTCTTAAAGTAAAATGTCTCATTGGAAGATCGGCGCATTACTATTCGCCAAATAGCCCAAGATATCAAGATTAGTACAGGGTCTGTGGAAACTATCATTCATGACCATTTGCATATGCATAAGGTGTTTGCCAGATGGATTCCCAGGTTGCTCACACCATTCCAGAAGTGAGAACGCATCGAGTGTTCAAGGATGAATTTGGAGATGTGCCAAGAAGATGAGTCAAAGTTTTTGAAAAGACTGATTACACAGGATGAAAACTGGGTCCATCACTATGATCCAGAGACCAAAGCCCAGTCAATGCAGTGGAAGCACTTGGACTCACCACATCCAAAAAAAGCAAGGGTGCAGCCCTCCACTGGCAAGGTCATGCTCACAGTCTTCTGGGACCAGAACGGAGTAGTGATGACAGATTTCCTGGTAAAGGGTACCACAATTACAGGAGCCTATTATGCTTCACTTTTGAGGAAATTAAGGGAAGCTATCAAAATCAAGAGGCGGGGCAAGATGAGCAAAGGCACCCTCCTCCTGCAGGACAACACTCCGGTCCACAACTCGCATGTCGCCAGATCAGAAGCACGGGTGTGTGGTTATGAAATCTTCCCCATCCTCCCTTCTCTTCTGACCTTGCACCCTCTGACTTTTACCTCTTCCCAGCCATGAAGTTGTTTTTGAAAGGAAAGCGTTTCCCAGATGATGCAGCCTTGATTTCTGAAGTCACGTCGTGGTTGGAGGACCAACTTGGGGTGTTCTACAAAAACAGTCTCCAGAGCTGCATCAAACGATGGGAGAAATGCATAACTCTGGATGGTTCTTATGTAGAGAAAGACTAATAACTGTGCCAAGTTTCGTTGCTCTACTTCTATGGGAAGTGGGTCAGGGGCATTACTTATTGCACGCCCCTCGTATACCCATTAACTCTTATCCTTGAGTGGCCTCCGGGGCTTGATAAGTGGTGACTCCTGTGTAAAAAAAAATTGGGTAAATTGGGTTACTTAAGGAGATGGCTCATCAAGAACTTGTTTACGTTGGACTTGAAGACGACCATATTGTAGTCAGTTGGAAAGCGGGAAAACGGAACAGAGTTCCATAGGTGTGCAGTTCTAAGAAAAAAAACTGTTTTTTTTTTCATGGAATCTACGTTTAGGTTTAGACGCAGATAAAAAGTGGGGGAATATGCGCCTATTTAATCTGTTACAAACGTAGCGAAGTTTAAATGATAAGTGGGATCTTTTAATGGAATATTCGAATATCTATATATCTGTTATGGTCATAGGTTAGTACAAAGAATAACACGGACCCGGTTATCAAGTCCAACAATATATTCGTGGCTAAACGTCGTACGTTACTAACCCAAGTGACGAGAGTACTTTCTAAAACCTTTCCCTGACACAGTCACTTGACGGGTCACTTCCTAACACAAAGAAAAGGGAAATTCACCCCGCCAAAACGAACAAAGAAAAGAGCCAATCAGAGCTCAAGTAAAGCTCTGCCCAAAAACGCGCGTCTATTGGCTGCAGTGTGTAACGTAACTGAAGCAGACGACAAAGCAAATATTTTTTACTCCTCATCGGAAAAAATAGGGTGTTTATTCCGAAAGTTGTTCTTAACATAGGGAGGTTGGGGTGTTTATTCTGAAAGCCGTTCTTTACATGGGGAGATTGAGGTGGGGTTACACATAGCATTACTAATTCCTCGGTTGTGAAAATATGAGAGCCAGGGATTACATTAGCTTTTACGTTTGATCACAAATGTTTTCATATCTTTTTTTTTTTTTTTTTTACATTTTCACCCCAAACAAGGCAAATTGCCACTTTGGTGTAGGGGGCTACTATCAGGGGAAACAACTACTGGGGTACTATATAGGGATTTGGGCAGCAAGGTGTCGGTTCACGTTACACTTGAACTTCTGCACGTCAGTACTGTTGGGGAAGCAGGGACCTGGAATGGAATTCCAGAGTCTTGCGGTTCTGAGGAAGAAACTATTGGAGTAAAAAGATCTTTTACATCTAGGGATCTCTACAGTGTGGGGGTGGGATCTAGTAGCCTGTCGGGTTTGTCGAGGGTTCTCGCGTCGTGGGGGCACAAGTGATTGCAGTTCGTCAGAGCATTCACCACTAAAATACGTGTAGAAAAGGCAGAGGGATGCAACATTTCGTCGATGGGACAGAGGCTGAAGCTTAGATGCCAGTTCAGGGCCTATCAGGTTTGCGACTCTCTTTTGAACCTTGTCAAGGAGCGAGAGACTAGTAGCAGATGCACCAGCAATACTTTAACTGTAATATTCGTTATCAGCATACCCGGAAACCTATAAAGTCGACATTTTTCGAATGTGTATGATGAGTTGTAGTTAATATAAAAAATACCGAAAATTTTGAATTTTAATCAATTATTTAAAAACTGTCATTGAAATTAATATTGGATTTCTCAAAATTTAATTATTAAGATATTATTAGTTACGAAATTTTCTATTTTTTTTTATTAAAATAAACCTCTATTTTGTGTTGTTATAATTTTCTTAATGCTATTTGAATTCAGTAAATGTGTAAGGAAAATTTCGTAAAGAACACTGCACACGCATTCGAAAACTTTAGAATTTTGGTTTGAAATTAATATTTCTTTATCTAAACATACCATACAAGAATAAAAAAATCCTTACATTTTTAAAAAGAAATAATGTATAAGATATAAGGATATATTATTTATAGAAAAAAAGAAAAGAATAGATTATTCATAGAAAAAAAGAAAAGAATAGATTATTCATAGAAAAAAAGAAAAGAATAGATTATTCATAGAAAAAAAAGAGAAGTTATTTAAAGTAAAAGAAAAGCTATTTAAAGAGAAAAAAATATTTAAAGGGAACAGGAGTAATAATTTAATTTAAAGAAAAATAACATTAAGGTTAGGCTATAAATATTTCCAATGTCAGAATTTCGAACAATATTTACGTATTACTTGGAAGAGAAAGAAGAAAAGAAACGCAGGAACCTGACATTAGCTTAAATAAGCTTTTCTATCAAAACTGAACTTAGAATGTGTCCTCTGTTGAGGAAGATTTACGTAAGAAAAGTATGATTTTTTCCATTGAATTCTGTCTTCGTTCGTAAGGGATTTCGCGCGAAAAATGAATTATCAAAAAATATTTGTCTTAAAAGGCAGTGAAAAACCTATAAAAAATTAGAAAAAAGTTTTATTTTCCCGGCCTGTAAATAAGTATTTTGATTCTGCTTGCGTTTAAATATATCGAGATTCATGCAGATTTTTTGTATTGATACAAAGGCATGATGGCAAATTTTTTTTTTTTTTTTCAAAAAATGTACTTGGTGCCATCAGGTAGAATCGAAACCAAAATCTTTAGCATTACAGCCGCGTTTTCTACCGATGTTTTATCAAGAGAAACAACAAAATCTAAATATTAACACACTTGAAGAAATTAACTTTTTGTAAGCATGTGCAGAAAGTAAAATATGTCGGCCAGTTGAAATGAACATTTCACATTTCAACTTGTCGATATGTGTCTCTATGCGTTATTTATCAACCGAAACAAAGATTTTGCTCGTTATAAACCATTCCTGATGTATAATTACTATTTCCTGTTAATTTCAGTGTTATGTGACAATTAGTTTAAGAGTTTATCGGTTAAATATTTACACACACATACATACATACATCTACTGTTTTATTTATATAGATATATGCAATGGTAAATGTAACCTTGCAAAGTCATTTTAGATTTGTTGTCTGAATCAAACTTAGTGTCCTCTTCAAAATAAGATCGTTTTTTATGATTGAAGAAAAAATGTTTTATCAAGGGGGTGAGAAGGTTGGGAGGATGAAGTAAAAAAAAATAATAATAATGGACCAAAAAAAAAAAAAGAAAAAAAAGGAAATGGATGCAGACCTTAGAAGAACGGTAGGAAAAAAAGGTGAATTTAGGATATAAAAAATAAATGCGTCCTTATTTTGGTTGTATATTTTTATTTTTGTCTTGTATTCTCATATTGAAAAATGTCTCTTCCATTTTATTCCAAGACACTGGTTCTTCCTTTGTGGAATTGATTTCTACTTACCAACAAGGTGTGTTTTCTTAGAATGCTGCTGCTGCTGCTGCTGCTGCTGCTGCTGATGATGATGATGATGATGATGATGATGATGATGATGGCGGTGGTGGTGATGGTGGTGGTGGTGGTGATGATGATGATGATGATGATGATGATGATGATGATAAATGTAATAAACTAAAAATAAATAAATAAATAAATAAATAAATAAATAAAACTGGATAGATACAAGATGCTTAGAAGATGGGAGAACGCATTTGCATATCACATTTTGTACTTGGTTTCTTTTCTTTAAATATTTTTATTCTTCTTCCAAGCATCCTTTCTTTTTCTTTTCTTTTTCTCCTCCAATTCTTTACTCTTTCATAGATTTTTATTTAATCATTTTTTCCTTCTTACATTAAATCTAAAGAATGGTTAAAGAAAAAAAAAAATGTTATTCTTTCTTCCGTCCATTCCTTTCTTTCTTCTTCCATTCTTCCTGCCATTTTTTTTTTCCTTTTCTCTTCTTGCTTTTTTGATCCTTTCTGTTCAATGTATCAGTTCTGCTATTTTCTTTTTCATTATTAAGGAACGTCTGTATTTTAATAATCACCCTAGTCGGATAAAGTATTTTATAATAGGGATATTTTAGTTTTTGGAAGAACATGGTGCCAATATATGCAGGGGGGCTATTTAGAATGAAGTATTGATTTTGTAAGATAGAAACTATCTATGACGAAAGTGGAAAAATTGACTTACTTGATACACACACACACATTATATATATATATATATATATATATATATATATATATAGAGAGAGAGAGAGAGAGAGAGAGAGAGAGAGAGAGAGAGGGGGGGAGAGACATCTATCTATATAAAAGCCAAGTACGTCCAAGGATGGAGTACTGCTGCCACATCTGAGCAGGAGTTGCTAAAAACAGCCTATCATGCCTTGGCAGAGTGCAAAATAGACTTTGTGGCTTAGTAGAGGATACCGTTTTCTCTTCCCTGCAACCTCTCTCCCACAGAAGAGACATTGCGAGCCTGTCTTTGTTTTATCGTTATTTCCATGGCAAGTGCTCGTCTGAGCTCCAATCTCTGGTCCCCCTCGCCAATCTTTCATGAAAAACACCCGTCTAGCTGAAAACACTGTCAATAATTTTCCCCACTCTTTATCTGTGTCTAAATCAAAACGTAGATTCCATGAACAAAGATTTTTTCTTAGAACTGCACGCCTGTGGAACTCTCTTCCGCTTGCCTGTTTCCCACCTGACTACAACTTGGATGTCTTCAAGTCCAACATAAACAAATTCCTGATGAACCGCCCCCTTAAGTAAGACACTTTATCAAATCTCCATTACTAACTATTTTTTGTTTTTTACATGGGGGTCACCACTTATCAAGGCCCAGGAGCCACTCGGGGATAAGGGTTATATTAGTACGACACTATCCTATTGATTTCATCTCTATCTCTGTGAGTCTATTGCAATCTCTTTTTTATATTACCCTTCTTTCTCTTTATCCTCCACGTCCACTTTGTTTCTGATTAGGCATCTGTGCATGATAGTAAGCATTCGAACTCTTCTCAGCATACGCATCATCCCCAACAAAATTAAGTAATTTCAAAGAAAGAAAACTGGGGAGAGGGGGAGTCAGTTTGTGATACAGAACTGGTCGCAGACCTCTTCTACACTAAAACATGCGATAAAACTCGATAGTTCAATAAGTGATATTTTTACTTGTAATTATTTTTCGACAGGCTTCTCTGTTGTAACATTTTTGCATTCATATTAATTTTGACATGGCATGTACATGCATTATAATGTTTTCACCTGAAATGCATTGTTTCAAAATCTACTATTCTGTAGGAGCTCCCAGGATTTTACGCAAAAAACGAAAACAACCTTGGTGCATACAAAAATACAAACTGATTCAAATTTTTATTTAAACTTCTACTCGATCATTTTCCATAATTTTTTGTGTAGATAGCTATTTTTGTCTGATACGTAAGTATATCTCAAAATTTTCCTGTTAATTTATTTGGAACTGAGATTTTCTATGTATTTTCTGTGCATAAGAAATTTAGTTAAAGTATTTTCAGTTTTTGTCTTTAAAAAATTGCAGCAAACTCATTGAATCAATGCAGGCATTACAATGTTTTTGCAATATATTATTATGTGGGGATCATTTCGAGTTAAAACCTATTGAGGAATGCACATTTTGTATTGAGAAACACACACTTTAAATATGTAAACATTAGCATAATTATCCAAATATGACCCAAATAGACAGCAATATTGAATAATTTTGCTTAATGTTTACATATTTAATGTAAAATGTGTATTTCTCAATAGATTTTTACTTGAAATGATTCCCACATGCAATAATATTTAACAAAAATAAAATGAAATTTTTTATGCTTACAGAAATTTTTTTTATATATTATTTTTTTATTGGAGGTGAGTAACTGGCATATTTATTTATTTGTTTATTTATTTATTTGTTTGCTTATTTATTTACTTATTTGTTTATTTATTTATTTGTTTATTTATTTGTTTGTTTGTTTATTTGTTTATTTATTTGTTTATTTATTTATTTATTTGTTTATTTATTTGTTTGTTCATTTATTTATTTGTTCGTTAATTTATTTATTTGTTTATTTATTTATTTGTTTATTTATTTGTTTATTTGTTTATTTATTTGTTTATTTATTTATTCGTTTATTTGTTTGTTTATTTGTTTATTTATTTATTTGTTCATTTATTTATTTGTTTATTTATTTGTTTATTTATTTATTTATTTGTTTATTTATTTGTTTGTTCATTTATTTATTTGTTCGTTAATTTATTTATTTGTTTATTTATTTATTTGTTTATTTATTTGTTTATTTGTTTATTTATTTGTTTATTTATTTATTCGTTTATTTATTTGTTTATTTGTTTGTTTATTTGTTTATTTATTTATTTGTTCATTTATTTATTTGTTTATTTATTTGTTTATTTATTTATTTATTTGTTTATTTGTTTGTTTATTTATTTGTTTATTTATTTATTTGTTCATTTATTTATTTGTTTATTTGTTTATTTATTTGTTTGTTTATTTATTTGTTTATTTATTTGTTTATTTATTTATTTGTTTGTTTATTTATTTATTTGTTTGTTTATTTATTCGTTTATTTGTTTGTTTATTTGTTTATTTATTTATTTGTTCATTTATTTATTTGTTTATTTATTTGTTTATTTATTTATTTATTTGTTTATTTGTTTGTTTATTTATTTGTTTATTTATTTATTTGTTCATTTATTTATTTGTTTATTTGTTTATTTATTTGTTTGTTTATTTATTTGTTTATTTATTTGTTTATTTATTTATTTGTTTGTTTATTTATTTATTTGTTTGTTTATTTGTTTATTTATTTGTTTATTTATTTGTTTGTTTATTTATTTGTTTATTTATCTATTTATTTGTTTATTTGTTTAGTTATTTATTTATGTATTTATTTGTTTATTTATTTATTTATTTATTTGTTTATTTATTTACTTATTTGTTTATTTATTTGTTTGTTCGTTTATTTGTTTATTTGTTTATTTATTTATTTATGTATTTATTTTTTTGTTTATTTATTTGTTTATTTATTTATTCGTTTGTTTATTTATTTATTTGTTTATTTATTTGTTTGTTTGTTTGTTTATTTGTTTACTTATTTGTTTATTTATTTGTTTGTTTATTTATTTATTTGTTTATTTATTTCTTTATTTATTTGTTTATTTATTTATTTATTTATTTATTTGTTTGTTTATTTAGTTGTTTATTTAGTTGTTTATTTATTTGTGGACTATTATCCTCATCTTCATTGTTGTTGTTGTTTCACCATGTTTCGGTTAACTATTCTTCTGGCCTTCTTCAGGTGGTTTTTAACTGCAACGGGATAGAAATGCTGAGGGTAGGATTGAAACCGCTATATTCAGATAATGCTCACCTGGAACCGTAGAAATTCAACACTTCTATCCACTGTGCCAAAGAGGTAGAAGGCCAGAGGATGACGTGACAACAACAACTATGGAAGGCAGTAATTACTGGGGATACAGTTAAGAGACTCAGCACTCCTATCCCGTCGCCGTTAATCACTTGAAGAAGGCCTGAGGACAAGTTAGCAAAAACGTAGTGAAACAACACGTAATGCCATAACCAGCAAATTCTAGCATTGCTACAAATATAATTTGCTGATTTCTTTCTGTCCTCTGATGAGAAGAATAACAAGAATAGCATTCTTTGAAACTCTGTGGAATAAGCACTTTGTATACAGTCGAACAATAAATTTTGATTGTAAATTTCAAGGTACGTCCAAGGATGGAATACTGTTGCCACATCTGGGCAGGAGCTGCTAGAAAGGACTTGTCCTGCCTTGATAGAGTTCAAAATAGACTTCGTAGCCTCGTAGGAGATGTCCTTTTCTCCTCCTTGCAACCTCTATCTCACAGAAGAGATGTTGCGAGTTTGTCTCTGATGTATCGTTATTTTCATGGAAAGTGTTCAACTGAGCTTCAATCTATGGTCCCCCCTCGCCAAACTTTCACAAGAAACACTCGTCTAGCTGTAAACACTATCAATAATTTCCCCCACTCTTTATCTGTGCCTAAACCTAAACGTAGATTCCATGAACAAAGCTTCTTTCTTAGAACTGCACGCCTGTGGAATTGTCTTCCGTTTTCCTGCTTTCCGGCTGACTACAATATGGTTGTGTTCAAGTCTAAAGTAAATAAGTTCTTGATGAGCCGTTCCATATAAGTTATTAAATTTACCAAATTTTCATTACTAATGATTACTATATTGACCAATTTCTACTGTACACTCTTTAACCCTTATCCTTGAGTGGCCTCTGGGCCTTGATAATGTGGTGATGCCTTTGTAAAAAAAAAAAACAAAAAAAAACACACAGCTTTAATTTTCTTTCTTTTCTCTCTCTCTCTCTCTCTCTCTCTCTCTCTCTCTCTATATATATATATATATATATATATATATATATATATATATATATATATACATACATGTATATATAAAAATAATATAAAGCGCTGGGTGTGTGTGTGTGTGTGTGTGTGTGTGTGTGCATGCGTGCGTGCGTGTGTGTGTGTCTGGTCACGAATAGGCTCCTATATGGTTGACTATTTTAGAAACTGATTACATATATATATATATATATAATGATAGAAGATGTATCGAGACACAGACACGGAATGGGTATGTTTGATCTGGCAGAACGGTGGTTCATTAAAATTGTGGAGTCTGCGTTCGTGCCTGGTCCACAAAGTATGCAAATAAAAAATTTAAAAATTTAAAAAAAAAAAACGTTTACAAGTGTTTTTGATATAGATGTACATAAGAATACTTTGATAAGTATGTTTTAACTTAAATAGGGATGGTATAATAAAATTGTGGGGTCTGCGTTCGCGCCTGGCCTCCATAGAATGGAAATAGGCACAAACTTTAATAAAGACTTTTCATATCTATCTGCGTAAGTATACTTTGATAATTATGTTTCAGTTTGAAGAAATATAGTCTAATAAAATTATGGGGTGTTCGTTCGCGCCTGACCCCCATAGAATGGAAATATGTCACAAAGTTTAACAAGGTTTTTTCATATAGATCCACAGAATATTGTGATAAGTTTTTCAGTCTCAACAGGTATGGTATAATAAATTATGGGGTTTATCTATTTTATTTTTACTTTCATCATATTTTCCTTTGGTGTTGATACCTCCAAATTCGAAGCTATCTCTTTACAACCCTTCCTTTTCATAACCTATCATACTTTCATAAATCAGAGTCCATTTTCTGTAGGCTGTTTTTGAACCCAGTCAACGACGGATACTTTTACTAGTATATATATATATATGAGAAAGAAAATTAAAGCTGTGTGTTTTTTTTTTGTTGTTTTTTTTATTCAATTTTCACTCCAAACAAGGCACAGTGCCACTTTGAAGCAGGGGGCTACTATTAGGGACTTAATTAGCGGGGTCATTATGAAGGGAGAAGAGTAGAAAGATGTTTGTTAACATTACACTTGAACTTCTGCATATCATTGCAGTTGGGAAAGCAGAATCCCGGAAGGGAGTTCCAAAGACCCGCAGTTCTGGGGAAGAAACTATTGGAGTAAAAGGCTTTCTTGCACCTAGGGATCTCTACTGTAAAGGGATGAGACTTAGTAGCTTGTCGGGTTTGTCGGGGGTAGTTACGTCGGGGAGGTACAAGTGTTTGCAGTTCGTCAGAGCATTCACCATTAAAGTATTTGAAGAACAGGCAGAGGGATGCAACATCTCGTCGATGGGACAGAGGTTGAAGCCTAGATGACAGTTCAGGACCTATCAGGTTGGCGACTCTCTTTTGAACCCTGTCCAGGAGCGAGAGACAAGCAGCAGATGCACCAGCCCAGATGTGACAACAGTACTCCATACATGGGCGAATAGTTGCTTTATAGAGGTATAGGATACTGTCAGGCGTAAGTAGTTTTCTAGCACGGTAGAGGGAGCCAACCTTCCTTGCAGCAGCCTTGGCAATGCTCTCAATGTATCTATTCCAGTTCATATTCCCTGTAAACGTTAGGCTGAGGAGTTTAAAAGAAGTACTTTCAGGCAATGTGTTCTTGGCCATTGCTATTGGTGGTAGAGAAGGTTTCTTGTAGTTATTGAAGGAAACAAGCTTAGTCTTAGCAGCATTGAATGTGACCAACCATTTTTGTCCCCATTCCACTATGGATTGGAGGTCATCCTCTAGTGTTTCTGCCATTTCCTTGGATATGTGTTCATTTGTTTTCCCCTCATATCTGTTATAGAGAGTGGTGTCATCGGCAAATATACCCATCTCACAGACAATTTTATCAGGGAGGTCGTTTATGAATATCAGGAATAATAGAGGTCCAAGGATAGACCCCTGAGGTACTCCCGCATTTATGTCATATTGTTTGGATGTACGTCCGTCGAGGACAACTTTGATTTTTCTCTTACTTAAGAAGGATTTAATTACATTATGTATTCTTCCAGTGATTCCATATGATCTAATTTTCCTTAGAAGACCATCGTGCCATACCCTGTCAAAAGCCTTAGATATATCAAGGGCCACCGCTCTACCCTCCCCTGTTTTATCCAATGAACGGTATATACGTTCAGAAACTACAGTTAAGATATCTGCTGTTGAACGGGCTTGCCTGAATCCATATTGTTTGTCAGTCAGGAGTTTAGCAGCTGTTAGGTGCTGGACTAGGGCTTGATTAACTAAGGACTCAAATATTTTGGCGAAAAGTGGGAGGAGGCTAATGGGGCGATAATTTATTGGGTCACTTCTTTCACCAGAATTCTTGAAGACTGGTACCACAGAGGCGGCTTTCCAGCAGTCGGGAAAACAAGATTCGTTAAGGCATTTATTGTAAAGTTTGGACAGAACTGGAGCAACCTCGGCAGAGCATTTTTTTAATAGCACAGCCGGGATGAGATCTGGTCCACATGCTTTTGAGGTGTCTAGGTTTTTTATAATTACATGTACCTGAGAAGGGGTGATTTTCAAATCGTCAATTGTGGTGTCTGTTCGCAGAGGAAAATCAGGGAGTGAGTGGTGTACCGAGTTCAGTGTGGAGTTTGAGGCAAACCGACTGGCAAGCAGATTAGCCTTGTCAGTTGCCGTGCAAGCAACCTCATGATTGTTTGTTAGTGGGGGAATAGTTGACTGTCCATTATTAACTATGCTGTTGTAGATTTTCCAAAAATCCCGCGTTCCTAATTTCTGTGCTTCGATGCACTTTCTGGTGGTTTCAGAGTAATCTGTCTTAGCTGTCTCTATCACTCTCTTACAGTTCTTCTATAAACTTCTGTTTATTTGAGCTGGACTTATGTCGGTTGAATCTGCGGAACGCATGCTGCCTTTGACAAATGGCAGCTGCACAAGCAGAAGTAAACCATTGGGGAGAGTGGGGCTTGCTATAGAATTTCCGTGCGGGAACATGTGCTTCAATAGCAGTTTTGAACCATTCAGTTGTCTCATTTGCACACTGTTCCGCTGGAAGAGTAAAGATATTTTGCCATGGGGCATCTCTGATGAGCTCCCTGATGGCTTCCCAATCAGCCTTTTTGTAATACCTCGTTGTTTTGAGTAGTGGATCTTCAGTTTTAGGGCGAGAATTTAGGCTGATTTCTACGATTATCACAGCGTGATCAGCATTCCCGAGTGGGCTGTGGGCATTTGTTGTACAGTCATTGGGAACCGTTGTGAGAAAGAGATCTAGAAGTGAGGCATGTTGATCGTGCTGGTCTGGGAAACGTGTCGGAAATGTAACCAACTGAGATAGGGAATGGGAATCAAAATTTATTGTAACTAACGATCAAATACACTATTTGTTGCTATCAACCCATTCTTTGATGTCTTGGCTTTTGTTAAAACAATATATAGGGAGTCTTTTTTTTTTTTTCTCTCACAGAACATCCAACTGAATGACAATAGGTCAGAGTGATGGAATCCGTGCAGGATGATGATGATGATGATGATGATGATGATGATGATGATGATGATGATGATGGGTGGGTGGGGTCAGTGGTAGTGGTTTAGTAACACTTGGGAAAAAAAAAGATTTACTTTTATTTTGCTCCTTCCCCCCCCCCTCTACTCTTGGTTTCTCTCAATTGGATCCTATTTTGGGGAAAAAAAATCTTCCAGAGAGTTTTAAGTATTCCACTTTTTTTTGTATTATTCCAAGAAATATCCACCCTAAGAGTAGTTTGTGGATCCTTATTGACAAATGGGTTGCGGAAGACAAAAAAAAATATCCCACCCACATCTGAATATATGAATCCCTGCTTTAAAAAAAAAAGAGAGAGAGAAAACAATATTCCGCCATTTTTTTCTTTAAATAGGATCAGTATCGAATACAAAACAAAAAAATAAAAAACCTTTTTTTTTAATACAACGATGAAGCTCTAACCCTTATTCTTCATCATTTCCCGACGAATTCCATCATAGTTTTTGTTGTCTTTTAACCTTGTCTCGTTTAATATCGTAACATTATTGCTTTCTTAACAAAATATAAAATATTAAATCCATCTTTATACATACACGTGCACATATGAACCGTTAAACACTATAACAGCATTCTACATCTTTCTTTGTTATGCTTGTTCGGAAAATACTGACTGATATTTTGGACTCGCTTTTAAAAATAAGAAAATAAAAAAAATAAAAATATATATATATATATATATATATATATATATATATATATATATATATATATATACTAGCAGTTTAGCCCGGCTTTACTCGGGCCCTATGTACTGTTCATAACTTTATATGCAAATATATATATATATATTAAAAAGTTTGACTGATGTCCAGGTAACCTACATTTAAAATTTCAATTATTTAGACCCAAAATTGGCGGAGCAGTTTCGTAGAGTCTGCAATGGTCAACTTTTCCAATTTTGACCTCTTGGCAGTCAAATTTTCGCCCAAAAACCGATTAAAAAGCTTGCTGGGTGTCTGAATACACTTTATGTAAAATTTCAAAGACTTAAACCAAAAATTGGTTAAGTAATTTGCTGGAGACCGCAGAGGTCAAATCTTTTTAAAAATTTTGACCTCGATTTTGACCCCCTTAACATTTATTGTTTGGGGTTCAAATCAATTTAAAAAGTTTGATCCATGTCCAAGTAACCTATATCTAAAATTTCAAGTGTTCAGACACAAAACTGGCGGGGGCGGGGGAATTTGAACTTTTGACAGTCAAATTTCAGACCAAAAACAGTTTAAAAAGATTTTCACGAATCTCAATACCCTTATGTCAAATCGCGAGTCTGTAGATTGAAAATTGACAGAGTAGTTTGGTAGAGAAATCTACACACACATACACACACACAAACAATTTCACTTTTATAGATGTATAGATATAGCTGAATGCTAATAAAGTCAAATATTTAAAACTCAACAAAATAACTTACACACACACACACACACACACACACACACACACACACACACACACACACACACACGTATCCCGTTTCCTGCTTTCTTAATCATTTTGAATCCCTATAAACTTTCACTAACTGTTTAATAACTTTTTGATGTAATTATGATTAATTTCATATTTGTAGTTTCTTTCAATGCATTGACCTGCAAAATTTATGGCATATTTTGCAAACCCCTTTCCTCTGATGAGAAAATTGCGTTGTTTGAAACTCCAGGGAATAAGGTCGTTCAAGTTTATTTGTACTCCTTGTCGGATAAAAAAAAATGTTATATACCTTCTTTACAGGTTTTTAATGTTTTTTTGAACACATGAATAAATTTTCAATATAAGATATTTTATTATATATATGACAGAAAAGGGAGTTCTTTTTAACCCGAGAGTTTTTCTCCGTTTTGATCAGGGGCGTACGATTGCATTTTGATTTTAAAAAAAATAAATAAATAAATAAGGAAAGGGAAGAAGGTAAAAATAAGATGAAAATGAGTTATAAAATCAAAATGCCATCGGTCGGCCGTGATGAAGATGGAGAAAGATGTCTCGGGTTAAAAAATACTCTCTTTTCTGTCATTTTTAAATTTTGTACACTTAACAAACTTTCTTAATATTATATATATATATATATATATATATATATATATATATATATATATATATATATATATATGACTGGGTTCAAAAATATATATATATATATTGACTGGGTTCAAAAACAGCCTACAGAAAATGGACTCTGATTTATGAAAGTATGATAGGTTATGAAAAGGAAGGGTTGTAAAGAGATAGCTTCGAATTTGGGGATATCAAAACTAAAGCAAAATATGATATAAGTAAAAATAAAATAGATAAGCCCCATAATTTATTATACCATACCTGTTCACACTGAAACACTTATCACAATATTCTGTGGATTTATATTAAAAAACCTTGTTAAACTTTGTGACATATTTCTATTCTATGGAGGTCAGGCGCGAACGAACACCCCATAATTTTATTAGACTATATTTCTTCAAACTGAAACATAATTATCAAAGTATACTTACGCAGATAGATATGAAAAGTCTTTATTAAAGTTTGTGCCTATTTCCATTCTATGGAGGCCAGGCGCAAACGCAGACCCCACAAATTTTATTATACCATCTCTATTTAAGTTAAAACATACTTATCAAAGTATTCTTATGTACATCTATATCAAAAACCCTTGTAAACGTTTTTTTTTTTTTTAATTTTTATTTCCATACTTTGTGGACCAGGCGCGAACGCAGATCCCACAATTTTAATGAACCACCGTTCTGCCAGATCAAACATACCCATTCCTGTGTCTCGATACATCTTCTATCATTATATGTAATCAATTTTTTAAAATAATCAACCATATAGGAGCCTATTCGTGACCAGACACACACACACACACACACACACACACACACACACACACACACACACACACACACACATGCACACACTCAGCTTTATATTATAATATATATATATATATATATATATATATATATATATATATATATATATATATATATACGGGGTATCCCAAAAGAAGCTGATGGTTAAAAAAGTTCGTAACTTTCTAAATTTTTTATATTTTTCTTTTAATTTTTTAAATCATCTAGAGTAACCCTTCGAAGGTCATCATGAGTCGTTACACTACCGAGGAGCGGATATTTATCGTAGAGTCGTATTTTCGGTTGAATGAGTCAATATCAGAAACTCAAAGAGAATTTTGACGAAACTTCAACACAAGAAATTCTCCTACTCCCAATGCAATAAAAGCTATGGTGGCTCGGTTTCATGAGCAAGGGTCTGTATGCGACCTCCCTAAATCTGCAAGAAGTGATGAGAATCATCAGAGAGTGTGTCCGAGGATCCATTCACATCAGTAAGAAGGAGATCAAGTCAAATTCGGGTCTCTCGATCAATGTGGTTCCAGCAGGACGGTACAACGGCGCATACCGCACGAGAAACAATAAATCTTCTCCAGGACATATTCAACAACCGAATAATGGCTGTGAGATAAATTGGCCATCCCGCTCGCCAGATCTCACGTTTGCAGATTTCTTCCTTTGGGGTTACCTCAAAGAGCGGATATATGCAAACAAATCAGTCACAATAAATGCCCTTAAAAACAATACAGAGGAGGAAATTAGGGCTATAAGCCCTGAAACATTAAGTGATGTGCTGGATAATGTCCTGCAGAGAGCACAAGAATGTGAAAATGAAAATGGTGGACATTTGAGTAACATCATTTTTCATAACTAAAATTAGACTTAAAACTTATTAAAACATACCCAAGATTAAGTTGTGTAAATAAAATTAGAATAAGTAGACTATGACATCTTACTATATCTCAAAATATTACGGAGAGGCCCATCTACCTACATATAAACATTGGTAAGCATAACTTAAATATTGAAGAAGTTACTCAAATTTAAAATCCGTCAGCTTTTTTTGGGACACCCTATATATATATATATATATATATATATATATATATATATATTCATTTCCCACTTTTAATCATGAACATCAAAACGGGTCTTACTGTCATGATTGCAATAATGAAATTTTGTACCCAGCATATATATATATATATATATATATATATATATATATATATATATATATATATATATATATGTGTGTAAACACCCTGTTTATCATGTACAAAATTAACTTTTTGTTGATAACATCGAATGGAAAGAACATTTGATGAATTGATGAGATATGAGACATTTGTGAACACATAAAATCATAAAAGTGTCATCCCATTAACGAAACGGCTGTAATGAAGAAATCCACAGCTCACAGTATAAATGCTGGAGTCCCTCAGGGTTCCATCCTGGGCCCAACTCTTTTCCTGATCTACATTAATGATCTTCCAAATCACATCCTTACATCATTCGTAGACATTTTTGCTGATGACACTACCATCTATGGTAGCACATCTAAGACAGTAAACGACCAAGTTCTCTCTGATTCTCTCTCCTCTGATCTTGATCACGTTGTACAATGGGGAAAGGAGTGGCTGGTTACTTTTAATGCATCTAAAACCAAGCTTCTATCTTTACATCATTAACGTTCTGATCCCCATCTGGCATCAATTAAAATGAATGGCTCTCGTCTTGGGGAGGCCTCAAGTTTTGACAGGCTCTGGGCTTGGCCTTTACTCCTGATCTTAAATGGAATACGTACATCAAATCTGTTGCCAAGGCCACTGGAAAAATGGTCGGATCCTTCTATCGATCCAGTAGATATCTCACTGCTGATGCAATTCTCTATATATATAAGAGCCAGATACGTCCAAGGATGGAATACTGCTGCCACATCTGGGCAGGAGCTGCTAGAAAAGACTTGTCCTGCCTTGATAGGGTTCAAAATAGACTTTGTGGCCTGGTGGGAGATGTCCTTTTCTCTTCGCTGCAACCTCTATCTCACAGAAGAGATGTTGCGAGTTTGTCTCTGCTTTATCGTTATTTTCATGGAAAGTGTTCAACTGAGCTTCAATCTATGGTCCCCCCTCGCCAAACTTTCACAAGAAACACTCGTCTAGCTGAAAACATTATCAATAATTTTCCCCACTCTTTATCTGTACCTAAACCTAAACACAGATTCCATAATCAAAGCTTCTTTCTTAGAACTGCACGCCTGTGGAATTGTCTTCCGTTTTCCTGCTTTCCAGCTTTCTATAATATTGTTGTATTCAAGTCCAACGTGAACAAGTTTCCGATGAGCCGTTCCACTTAAGTTAACAAATTTACCGAACTTTCATTACTATCGATTACTATATTGTCCTTTTGACTACTCTACACTCTTTAACCCTTATCCTTGAGTGGCCTATCGGCCTTGATAAGTGGTGACGTCTTTGTAAAAAAAAAACAAAAAAACCCAAGATAAAATAAGCAAAATTTACAAAAAAGAAAAATGTAAGTCTGTGAAGTTCAACAATGTTTTGTAATAAAGAAATATATACTTTTAATTTAATGTATATTTTCAATAATTGTTTTTTCATAATTAATTGTGACAATTTGGAAAAGTTTTATTGAATGCGCGTGGGGGGGGGCGGTCTGTAATTTTTGTGGTAAACATTGAGTGGGAGAGCTCAGTACGTTGCAGAGAAAAAAATAAAAGTTTTAAAATCATAGAAACGTATTACAACTAGTTAGCGATTTCTCGTTATAAATTTATTTTGATCAGACTGTGAACATCCAGCAGTAGTTTAACTGTAGGATGAGAACTTTCGCGCCGCCGTTGTTGACAAGGGATGAGGACGAAGTGAAAAGAGGGAGGGAGGAATTTTTCATACTTGTCTCAGTCTAAGATTCAGTACATCGCTACCGACCCGAGCGAGACTTCAACCGCCCTTCACCCGGGCCTAATATGTCAGGGCGTCTGACCAACTAATAAGTTGGATAGCAATATTGTCGTTCCGCATTAAGTTTAATAATATCATGCTTTAATTTCTGTGTCTATAAATGTGACCTTCTTGGGCCTTCAGGCCGGGATCAAAGTGTAGTATCTGTTCCGGCCGATACTGCACTTAAGATAATTTGTACCAGTCAATGGAGGGGAAACCCTCTATACTGGGAACCGCCTGGGTAATACCTAGGAGGTCCACCCTCCCAGGCCTTGCCACCGGGCTTTCCGGTGGGGCAAGTTTATTGCTTGCTGCCTGAGGCGCCCCGACCGGGGAATGCCGACGGGGTTACTCAGGCAATTTTTAAAATTGCAGGAGTGCCCTCCTTTAGGGGAGCCTGCGGGGTTCCCACTTTCCGGCCTTGTGCCACATAATGCTGATGTGGGCAGCATTTAAATAAAAACCCTCTATACTGGGACAATTATTATTTTTGGTAACCAGAGTGACCCCTTTTAGGGGAGCTGGTTTTTACCTCACATTAAAAACGGCCTTGTGCCTAATTTGCTCAGTGGGGGAGCAAATAAACACCATCTGTTCCGGCAGATACTGCACTTAAGATAATTTGTACCAGTCAATGGAGGGGAAACCCTCTATACTGGGACAATTATTATTTTTGGTAACCAGAGTGCCCCCTTTTTGCCTACTTTTAGGGGAGCTGGTTTTTACCTCACATTAAAAACGGCCTTGTGCCTAATTTTCTCAGTGGGGGAGCAAATAAACACCATCTGTTCCGGCAGATACTGCACTTAAGATAATTTGTACCAGTAAATGGAGGGGAAACCCTCTATACTGGGACAATTATTATTTTTGGTAACCAGAGTGCCCCCTTTTTGCCTACTTTTAGGGGAGCTGGTTTTTACCTCACATTAAAAACGGCCTTGTGCCTAATTTGCTCAGTGGGGGAGCAAATAAATACCATCTGTTCCGGCAGATACTGCACTTAAGATAATTTGTAGCAGTCAATGGAGGGGAAACCCTCTATACTGGGACAATTATTATTTTTGGTAACCAGAGTGCCCCCTTTTTGCCTACTTTTAGGGGAGCTGGTTTTTACCTCACATTAAAAACGGCCTTGTGCCTAATTTGCTCAGTGGGGGAGCAAATAAACACCATCTGTTCCGGCAGATACTGCAAGCTATGACTAGCTATGACTAGCAAAGACCAGATGTGGGGGCAACCCCACATGCCTGACCATTAACCAGCTCCCATTTCCCACCTCTCGGGAGCTGGTCCCCTTTTTCCCTTCCCCCTCCCTTCACTCCTCACATTAAAAATCGGCCTTGTGCCTAATTTGCTCGGTGGGGGAGCAAATAAATACCATCTGTTCCGGCAGATGCTGCAAGCTATGACTAGCTATGACTAGCAAAGACCAGATGTGGGGGCAACCCCACATGCCTGACCTTTAACCAGCTCCCATTTCCCACCTCTCGGGAGCTGGTCCCCTTTTTCCCTTCCCCCTCCCTTCACTCCTCACATTAAAAATCGGCCTTGTGCCTAATTTGCTCGGTGGGGGAGCAAATAAATACCATCTGTTCCGGCAGATGCTGCAAGCTATGACTAGCAAAGACCAGATGT
This sequence comes from Euprymna scolopes, assembly GCF_053919585.1. NCBI lineage: Eukaryota > Metazoa > Mollusca > Cephalopoda > Sepiida > Sepiolidae > Euprymna > Euprymna scolopes. The sequence continues at coordinate 100,474,035 of NC_136510.1, read as the reverse complement.
GGGGGCAACCCCACATGCCTGACCTTTAACCAGCTCCCATTTCCCACCTCTAGGGAGCTGGTCCCCTTTTTCCCTTCCCCCTCCCTTCACTCCTCACATTAAAAATTGGCCTTGTGCCTAATTTGCTCGGTGGGGGAGCAAATAAATACCATCTGTTCTTCAGATGCTGCAAGCTATGACTAGCTATGACTAGCTATGACTAGCAAAGACCAGATGTGGGGGCAACCCCACATGCCTGACCATTAACCAGCTCCCATTTCCCACCTCTCGGGAGCTGGTCCCCTTTTTCCCTTCCCCCTCCCTCCACTCCTCACATTAAAAATCGGCCTTGTGCCTAATTTGCTCGGTGGGGGAGCAAATAAATACCATCTGTTCTGATACCTACATCGTGCGAGACAGTGCTGTTCTGGCGACACATTCTCGTGCCCGGAACACCTGACAAGCTTTTTGGGTCGCGTTCTGTCCGCACCCCCACTTTGTCTGTCTTTCTCTGCTCTCCCCCCTCCCCCACAGGGGGGGATCCGAGCTGATAATTTACGACCTTCCCGCGAGGGAGGGTCGGAAACACCTTCTCTTTTCCCTCCACTAACTTCCCACTCCCTCTCTCAGTTCTATCTCCCCTCTTGCCGCCTTTTGGCGCCACCTCTTTTTGGCGCCAAAGTCGGCTCCCCACTTTGGACGCTGATTCCACGTCACTTTTTTCAGTGAATTTTTTAAAAGAGGGACCCAAAACGGACACCCCCAGCCCGGGGGCCACCAATATGGATACCCTCAGCCAGGGGCCCACCAATATGGATACCCCCAGCCAGGGGGCTACTGCTCCCCAAGAGGACGAATCCCCAACAGGAGAAAAAACAACTGCTGATGGGGCGTACCGCCCGGGTATGACACCATTGGACGCTCCCAAGGAGGGGGAAAATTTAACAACAGCTCCCCCCGAGGGCGACTCCCCCCAAAGGGGAGCAAAACCAAAATCGGTCGTAGCATCTCACTCCAACCACAAACAGGAGGAGGTGCCAGACCAAAAGGACAATAAAGGGGACAGCGCTCCCCAGGAGGGCTGCTCTCCCAAAAGGGAAGCAGATCAAGAAAATGAGGGGGCATACCGCCTGGACCTCACAAACGAGGAAGGGGCAGATGGCCTCAAAGTAAACAAAAACGATCATGCTCCCCAAGAGGCCGACTCCCCAAAACGGGAAGCTGCTCCCGAAAAAGACACTAAAAAGGGAGCCACCGCTCAAAAATGTGATACTCCCACAAAAGGACTGACCAGGACATCTGGGGAGGCAGGAAGCGTCGCCAAGAAACAGGCAGGGTCGACCTCCATAAAAGACCAAAAACGGTCTAACCCCACTAAAGACCCCATACCAACACCAACAAGAGGGTCTGCGTGGGGGAAGACCGTAGAAAAACAACTGTCCCCTCAAGAGTATAGAGACCTGTACCTGACAAAGTACAGACAATACATAGAGGGGGCAGATATAAAACCCATACCAGGTGCCTGGGAGGCGATTGAGGGCAGAGTCCTGTCCTTTGCCATTTCCGATATACCGGAAAACCGCCTCCTAGGAATGAAGAAGGAAGACATGGCGGGGCTTCTCCACAAACTTACCATCCCAGTACTATACCTGTACCAGAGGAGCTTCGCTGTGTGGGACATCCTCCTACCCACCAAGGATGATGCGGAGAGACTCTCCCTCCAAGAAATAAAGCATGGGAGAGTCAAACTAACACCTGAATACCAGGGCAAGAGAAGGACTCGGGTGCAGGTATTTAATGTGCCAACCCAAATACCTGCGGAAGTATTAGGATGCCTCTTCAGCCAGTACGGTGAGGTAGAACAGGTGACCCCAGTATGGTCAAAAACTGGGACTCACCTGGGCTGCTACACAATAGCAATGAGGCTGAAGAGGGAAGGTTTTCCAGCAATACCACCGCTGCTGACATACAAAGACGCCAGCATAACAGTAGTGGTGGAAGGCCGTCGTCCACACTGTTGGTTCTGCCAAAAGCAGGGCCACATGGCTAGGAGTTGCCCCCAAAGGGTAACCCCTAATCCAACAACCCAAAAGGCGGTCACAACCCTTGAGACAACGCCCGCACCAAAACAGGCGGCAACAACCCCTGCAACTGCAACACCAACCCCAGCTCCAAGGAAAACCCAAACCACCCAGGAGGCCAAGGGGGAAGAATGGAGCACGGTAGTGAGACAAAAGCGGAAACACATAATCCCTTTTGCCACCGTCCCACCACCAGCCCAAAAATCGAGGCAGGAGCCTCTGCACATGCAGCAAAAACAACAGCCACCGCAGCCAATGCCGCGGAAACAACTGCAGCAACAACTACTGCAGCAGCAAAATCAGCAAGTGCAGCAGAAGCAGCAGCAGCAACGACACCAGCGAGAGCAGCAACAACAAAAACAGCTGCAGCAGCAAATAGAGGAGCAGACACAACCAACGGTCCCCACACCAATCGAGACGGGGATCAAGTGGAGAAAAGACTGCTCCTCTGAGGATGAATCCGCAAGTGAGAGGGAGAGGAACTCAACCTCACCTCTCCCCGGTTCATTCGAAAGAATGAAAAAGAAAAACAAAAGAAGAAAAGAGGAAGAAAAGGTGGCCCCCACTCCCTGTGAACATACACCACCCCTAACAAAAAAATCCACTTCCACCCCCAAACCACACACTGCACCAACACCAGACACCGCACCAACACCAGACACCGCACCAACACGAGACACCACACCAACACCAGACACCGCACCAACACCAACACCAACACCAACACCAGACACCGCACCAACACCAAACACCGCACCAATAATAGACACCACACCAACACCAACACCAACACCAGGCACCACACAAACACCCGTCCCCACACCAAGGCAAACTGAGCCACTACTCCAAAAAGAAAATGAAAAGAATGAACCAAGGGAGAGGAGAGACTCCTCTGCCTCTTGCAGACCAAAGGTCCTTGCCCCTGAGGAACTATGTAATGTAGACCCTCTATCTGTGGCCACAGACATTTCCCATCGGCAGAGGAAAAACTTAAAACCTCTGCTCGATTACAAACAGATAGAGGGGAAAGATGTAAATATCCCCTCAAATTTCCCGGATGCCCCACTCCTAATAACTTTTGTCAGAACTCCAGAGGCCTGCAAGACCAACTTGTGGACAAGGCTGCAGGCCGCTGAAGGGGCGTTTCCGGGAATTGAACTGGTGAAAAAAAATGACCCTTCTCTTGATGAACTGTCAAAACAATGCAAGGGAAGGGTCCCCGTGTTGGTCCATCCGTCACTCTACAGGGCCATAAAATTAATTTATCCTTTGGACGTCGGCGGCATTGCGAGAGAAGGTCAGGATATGAAAAACCTGACCACCTTGAGCATGGCACATAACGTCGGCGTCCTCTCCCCAGCTGACTTCGGAGCTGAGTGTGACACACCCTAAGGTAGATACCATGGCTTTGAATTTGGCTAGTTTGAATGCGAGGGGCTTGAGATCACCGGGCCGGGTGGCTCGCCTCCGGCACGACCTCTTGTCCCTGGGAGTGGATGTGGCTGCGATTCAGGAGACGCATTTCGTTTCCTCTGTGGACTGTCAGGTGCTGGCCAGAGATTTTGAGGTTTTCTCAGCATATGGCAGCCCGCGGGGGAAGGGAGTTTCCGTGCTGGTTAAACGTACCCTGTCGGCGACGGTCGACGTTGTCCATAGAGATGCGGTGGGCAGGCTGGTTGTGGCCGATGTTGCCGTAAAAGATTCTGTGTTTCGGGTGATCGCGGTTCATGCGCCCAGCACCGCTCGTGAGAGGGTCTCATTCTTCAGTCAGCTTGACGCGTTTGTAGATTGTCGGAAGCGGGTAGTGCTAATAGGAGATTGGAACGCCATCTTAGACCCCGAGATAGATAAGGTAGGAGGCGATGCTAGAGGATCGGAGAGGTGCGAGTCCAGCCTGGTTGATCTGATGGCTAGATGCGGTCTGGTCGACAGGTTTCGGTTCGAGCATCCGGGGCGGGAGATGTGGACGTGGACCAATAGCGTTTCCTCCTATCCAAATACCTATTTGGACAGGATGTTAGTTAGGAGAGGTGAAGTAGACTTCTTATCTTGTCCCACGTTCACTTGGCTAGGCCAGACGGACCATAAATTAGTTATGGCCCGGCTGAAGCTAGGAAATAGGCCTAAGTTAGCGGGGTACTGGAAGTTAAACACCTCCCTTCTGGAGATACAAGACTTCCAAGATCAGTTAAGAGAATTGATTAAAAAGGCAATAGTGGGGGTGGTTACCGGGAGTAAGTGGTGGTTAGGTCTCAAAGCCAAGATCAGAAGCTTCTCCGTCAAGTATGCCCAGCGCCTCGCACTAGATAAGGCCAAGACGAAGAAGCAGCTAGAGCAGAAACTAGCCCAGGCTACGGGGGAGGGTGATAGGGTTAGTCAGGAACTAGCTAAGCAGGACCTTCTACGCGAGACTAGCGAGCGTTACGAAGGCCAAGTAGTTAGAGCTAGGCTTAGAAAGATAGGCAACGAAGCAGTCAATTCTGATGCAGACGTGCGCCGTGAGGTTTCTAGGCGTGGCTCGGAAAAATACATTGCGAAAATCAAACATCCGAATGGACGCACCCTGGAATCGACTCGGGAGATCTGCGAGGGGTTTCGAGAACATTTCGAGGAGCGTTTTACGCAGCAGCCCTATCTTCCGATCCTTGAGTTTAGCGACTATTTGGCCGACTCTCCCCGCCTCGAGGCGGCTAGAGCGGCTAGTTGCGAGGGCCGGGTGACGGAGCGGGAGATCTTTACTGCGCTGAAGCAGGTCAGCTGTGACAAATCGCCGGGACTTGATGGTCTGCCATACGAACTGTACTTGAGGCTGTCGCCCATGTTTCTGCCTCTTCTGACGGATATGTTCAACCATTGGTTTGCTCAGGGATCCATCCCAGAGCAGGTGACCAAGGGAGTGATCACATTGCTGAAGAAAGGTGACGGGCATGGAGGGGAAGAATTAGACGACTACAGGCCCATAACTCTGCTAAACACAGAGTTGAAGATTTTGGCCAAGGTCCTGTCGAATCGGCTGCAGGTTGTTATCGACGAGTAGGTTGAACCGGAACAGAACTACGCTGTGAAGGGGAGATCGATTCAGAACAACTTGCACCTGATCCGCACGATCCTAGAGGGGGGAATAGATGACGACACGGAAGCCGCGCTGATAAACTTAGATCAGTCCAAAGCTTTCGATAGGGTCGACCATCGTTTCCTGGCATCTGTCTTAGAGGCCGCCGGTTTTAAACCGGACTTTTGCAAGTGGATCTCCATAATGTATCGACAGCCCATGGCTGTCGTGCAAGTCAACGGAAAGCGCTCGAAACCCTTTGTTATCTCTCGGTCGGTTCGTCAGGGTTGTCCACTGTCGCCCCTGCTTATGTCCTGGCTTTGGAGCCTCTTCTCCGCAAGCTGAGACATGGGGAGGCAAATTCGGCCCTGCGCGGAATGGCTCTGCCTGGCGGCTCAGCTGCCAAGGTATCCGCGTTTGCCGATGATGTCACGGTCTTCGTGTCGGGCTTCAGAGACATTGAGGTCATGTCGGAGGCACTCACATTGTACGAAAGAATCACGGGGGCCAAGATAAACCGCAACAAGTCGGTAGGACTGCGGTTGGGCGCATGGAGTGGCAACGCAAACCTCCCGGCGCCCTTCAGCTGGACAGATGGCCCGGTCCGGATCCTCGGCGTGTGGTTCGGACCGGGTCTCCAGCTTGACAAGAATTGGTTGGAGGTACGGTCAAAGGTGGAGGCTGCAGTCAATTCGTGGCTTCCTAGGAAACTTTCCTTAAAGGGTAGAGCTGAGGCGTGCGCCACTTACGTCTCTCCTCTCATCCTTTACCAACTGGCCGTACTTCCCCTGCCTGCACAACACCTAAAAGCTCTTGTCGAACTCTTGTCCTCGCTCCTTTGGGACAGAGGAAGACACTGGGTGAGCAGACAGGTCTGTATTCAGCGTCCGTGTGAGGGAGGCTTGGGAATGCCGGACTTGAAGTGTCATCGAGATGCTGAGAGGCTGGCCTTCCTGAGCCACTATATGCAGGATGACCAACCGTGGCACCCCGTGGTTACTGCCGCCTTCCCCGACCTCGTTCTCGACCCTTCCATCGAGAGCCGTCGCAGGCCGCGGGGAGAATCTGCCTACATGAAAGAGTGCCGAGCTGCGCTAAAACGACTACCAAGGTCCAGTGACCTTGTGACTGCTACCCGTAGGGAACTCCACAGGGATCTAGTGAAGGGGGCCGCTGACGACCCGCTATGCGCGCGTTTGGGGTGGCAGCAGAGTGAGATCTGCTCCGCGTGGAGCTGGGCGCCAGGTTCGAGTCATCTGAACAATTCGGAGTTCTCTCTGACCTGGCGATTGGCCCGAAATGCACTTCCACTCAACAACATACAATGCAGTTCTGGGTTTTTGGAGTCGCCTGATTGTCCCCGTTGTGGGACAACGGCCGTAGAAACTACGGATCACGCTTTCTTCGATTGCCGCGAACTCCGCCAGTACTGGTCGTATGTCAGCGGAGTGACGGCTCGCATCGATCCTGAGCATCCTCGCCCAATTACTGTATCCAATGTTGTGGGCAACGTGAGGCCGCCGTGGGACCGGGAAAGACAAATGGTTTACGTTACGATCCTGGCCGTGGCGAGAATGGTGATTTGGACGTCGCGTCTGCAAGGTTGCCGGAGAGTGTTGTCTTTTTCTGATCAAGATCTGATCGCGTTCTTTAAACACCAACTACGGGTGAAGATCAGATGTGATAGAAGAAGGCTGCATCACGCGGCATTTGACAGAAGATGGATACATGTGGCAAGTCTGTGTGTACGAAGAGGAGCCAAATTTGAATACGTGTTCCCCGCCTAGGTGTGGAACGCGCAGTTCTGTTAAGTAAAATTAAACAAGTAGTCTCTCAGCTAGCTGAGTGTGTGTTCCATCCCTCCCCGATTAGGAAGCCTCCAAGATCCCCATCCCCTCTTACCTGCAATTTTTGTTTTCATCCCTTCCTCTAAATTTTACCCATCTTGGAGAAAAAGAAATACAAACTAACCTCCATCCCTTACCCACAAAAATTTTCTTTTCTCCATTCACCTCCATCTAGAGGGCATCCCCACCTAGAGACTGACCCGCAGAAGCGAGGTTCCTTTTACAAACCTAGTGGAACGGGCAGTCTATCAACTAGACGGGGTTGGGAGGGTCCTACTAATCACCTTTTGTTTTTTCTTCCCCCGCCCTCGACACAAATGAATTATTGTACCATTTTATTGTTATCTTTTTTGTTTTTACACGTCAATAAAAAATGTTTTAAAAATTGGGAGTTAAGTAGGACGTCCCCAATATGAAAGGGTGAATGCGGTATTATGGTGAAAGAAGATACTAGCTGGGAGAAACTTTTGACTTTGTTTAGTTCTGGAGTGACAAGGATGACCAACGACCCCCAAAATTCCCCCCTTTTGAGTTGGCCATATGCCTAAGTTTTTTGTTCAACGTTAATTTTGAATGTATTTTTTAACATGAATAAAAGATTTAATATCTCAAAGTGTAGTATCTGTTCCGGCAGATACTGCAAGCTATGACTAGCTATGACTAGCAAAGACCAGATGTGGGGGCAACCCCACATGCCTGACCTTTAACCAGCTCCCATTTCCCACCTCTCGGTAGCTGGTCCCCTTTTCCCCTTCCCCCTCCCTTCACTCGTCACATTAAAAATTGGCCTTGTGCCTTATTTGCTCGGTGGGGGAGCAAATAAATACCATCTGTTCCGGCAGATACTGCAAGCTATGACTAGCTATGACTAGCAAAGACCAGATGGGGGGGGAAACCCCCCATGCCTGACCTTTAACCAGCTCCCATTTCCCACCTCTCGGGAGCTGGTCCCCTTTTCCCCTTCCCCCTCCCTTCACTCCTCACATTAAAAATCGGCCTTGTGCCTAATTTGCTCGGTGGGGGAGATAATAAATACCATCTGTTCCAGCAGATACTGCAAGCTATGACTAGCTATGACTAGCAAAGACCAGATGTGGGGGCAACCCACATGCCTGACCTTTAACCAGCTCCCATTTCCCACCTCTCGGGAGCTGGTCCCCTTTTCCCTTCCCCCTCCCTTCACTCCTCACATTAAAAATCGGCCTTGTGCCTAATTTGCTCGGTGGGGGAGCAAATAAATACCATCTGTTCCAGCAGATACTGCAAGCTATGACTAGCTATGACTAGCAAAGACCAGATGTGGGGGCAACCCCACATGCCTGACCTTTAACCAGCTCCCATTTCCCACCTCTCGGGAGCTGGTCCCCTTTTCCCTTCCCCCTCCCTTCACTCCTCACATTAAAAATCGGCCTTGTGCCTAATTTGCTCGGTGGGGGAGCAAATAAATACCATCTGTTCCAGCAGATACTGCAAGCTATGACTAGCTATGACTAGCAAAGACCAGATGTGGGGGCAACCCCACATGCCTGACCTTTAACGAGCTTCCATTTCCCACCTCTCGGGAGCTGGTCCCCTTTTCCCTTCCCCCTCCCTTCACTCCTCACATTAAAAATCGGCCTTGTGCCTAATTTGCTCGGTGGGGGAGCAAATAAATACCATCTGTTCCAGCAGATACTGCAAAGCTATGACTAGCAAAGACCAGCTATGAAAGACCATATGTGGGGTTCACCCCACATATCTGACCTTGGTCACTGAAGGGGCAACCCTTCATACCAACAGTTTCTAATCTGGCTCCCACTTCCCTCCTCTCGGGAGCTGGATCCCCCTTTCCCTCCCCCTTCCCCCTATCTCCACATTAAAAAACGGCCTCCTGCCTAATTTGCTCAGTGGGGAAGCAAATAAATAAAAAGATCAAAGTGTAGTATCTGTTCCGGCAGATACTGCAAGCAAAGACCATATGCGGGGGAAACCCCACATATAAGACCTTGGTCAATGTAGGGGAAACCCTTCATACCAATTGTCACTATCCAGCCCCTCTACTCCCCGGGGAGTTGGTCCCCATTTCCCCTTCACTCCTCACTTTAAAAATCGGTCTTGTGCCTAATTTGCTCAGTGGGGAAGCAAATGAATACATCAAAGTGTAGTATCTGTTCTTCAGATGTTGCACTTCAATTTCTTATTCTCTGTCAGTGGAGGAGAAATCCTTCACGACTGAGACAATTTTAATTTTTGTTCCTTTTCTCCACATTAAAAAACGACCCTGATGTCTAACTCTGTCCCGTGGGGAGGCATTATAAATAGGGTCTATAAAAGTGACCTTATGTGTGTGTGAGTGTGTGTGTGTGTGTGTGTGTGTGTGTGGAACGGTCTCTACCAATTTTGTCAATTTTTTGTCTACAGACTTGAAATTGGTATACAGATGATTAGGGCCTGTGGAACAAATTCGATTTGGTTTTCTGCCGATAAAAATAGCTGCTAAGTGATCAACATTTTAAAAGAATTAATTCGGCTGGCATAAGGCGACTAACTGTGCAATTTCTATGTTACAGTTTTAATATGCATCTGAACTTAGCCAAGATAGTAACGAATAAGGTTGAAAATCTATATGTTTTGGTTTTGATTCTTGCTGATGGCACCTAACTCATATTGTTTCAACTTTTGAAATCACAACTATATATTTGGTACAATATAATAATCAATAGAGAACTGTCTCTATAAAATAATAAATATGAAATCTGCATCAATTAAAATATCATATTTAAGCATATTTTACAATTGAGCCATGCCGAGTGGTCATTACTATATATATTGGGTACAATATAATAATAGAAAATTGTTTCTTTAATAATAAATATGAAATCTATGTAAATTAAAATATCATATTTAATCATATTTTACGACCAGGTAATGCTGGGCAGCCTGCTAGTCATTATTAAACTGCAAAAGTGTTGTTGATATATTTAGTTAGGCTAATAATTTAAAATATGCTATATATTTGTCTAAAATTTCGTTTAATAATTATCTCTTCTGTTACAAAACTCATGAAAGTATAATTTTGAAGAAAACTCAGCGAACGTCTCCCTTGTGTTTTTTCTGCATGAGACTTTTTTTTTCTTTAGAGGAAAAGCTGAATCCAATCATGCAACAGACACTAGACGATGAAGATATTAAAAAGACTCACATGTAAACGCCCGTGCACGTATGTAGCAAGACGTTTAATTTGGTTTATTGATTGCCCATTAATGAAAAGATTGCAGAATATTATGAGAGGATTGAAAAATGAATCATGTTTGATTATTTATGGAGATGGTTTATGTGAAGTATGTTTAACATTTTATGTCTGAGAATAAAGAGAAAAAAAGACGAAGATTAAAAAAAAACCCCAGCTCATTTTAAGTCTAAGAGAAAAACATTGAAATGTTGTCAATATTTCAGGAAAAAAAAACAGCAAAAAGAAGAAAACTTCAAATGTCAAATGTAACAAATATGCTTATGTATTTACGAACTAAAAAGTCTTCAGAGGCCGAGGGAGAATAATACATCGTCTCATACATACAACGTAGCCGAAGCGAGGGATTTTCAAATTACGAAGCTTTCTTTGCAATATGCATCACTAATACCAAAACATAAACGATTTATTTTTGTCAGCTATTATCGAAGATCAGGAAAACCTAGCGTTGCCAGGGAAGGGACAAAAATATTTCGGTGTTTCTGCTAAGAAGATATCGCGCTATATTTTCATAGTATTTTCAATTCAAATTCAAGTTTTACGGTTTCTTTCGTTTATTAAATTGTTAGACGAGAGTACAGAATAGTTAACAAAACACCCTCCCCATGTTAAGAATGGGTTTCTAAATAATAATCTTATTATTTCAGCCCGGTATATTCTCTGCATAAATACTGATATTTGTTTGGTTTTGATCGTTTTCTTTTGTAGCCTATCAACCCTTTTCAGAGTATTTAATGCTGAATCGAGTCATTTTTGTAAAAGATTTTATGCTTCGAATTTTTCTGTTTTGCATTTTTGGGTCAGGAATCTAGTATCTTTAGAGAAGCTGATCTTGTATCATCAAATGCTCTAACAGGTATTACCACTCCAGGCCAAAGTGGACCTGGGAGGAATGGTACCTAGGGGATAACTTCACATTCCCCACAGCTCCAAATTGCGGCCTCACAACTGGATGTCTTAAGATCATCCCCAGAACTGAAGGTATTTGTAACAAAAGGGAACCCAGGGGATGCCAGTTCGGTTGACATGAAGAATATTGCTCCTCTCAATATATATATATATTTTTTTCATACTTTTTTCAATTTTTTCAGCCGATTATTATGAAATGGAACCTAATCTACTGAATTATCAAGAAAAATGAAAAAGTCAGTATTTAAATATTTGTAAAGGGTGCTCAGTTTCTAATGCAACGTTCTAGTAAATCGATCACCCATTTTAGAACCACTTGATGTTTTTATGCCAAATTTTTCGAATTTAGCCTTTTTTAAAGTAGTTTAGCCATTTTTAAAGGATTATTTTAAAAGGCGAAATTAAAAAAATGCTAAACTACTTTTTTTTTAAAAAAGGCTAAATTCGCGAAATTTGGCCTAAAAACATAGAGTAGTTCTAAAAGGGTGATCAATTTACTACAACTTTGCATTAGAACCTGAGCACCCCTTATAAATATTTAAATATTTACTTTTTTTTTTCATTTTTCTTGATAATCTGGTAGACTAGTGTACATTCGATAATAATTTGCTAAAAAAAATTGAAAAAAGAAAGACGAAAATAAAATAAAAAATAGAGAGGGACACCAATTCTTAGAAATTCATTGACTGAGAATCCGAGGCTGTCCAGGAGATAACCAAAAAAGTTTATGATTTAAAAGCCAATTTCATTTCTTTTAATTTTTTTTGAGTGGTTAAAACATTTTTAACCTGAACCTTAAACAACTCCTTGGCATTATTAGTGTCGTCTGCCCTTTTACTTTTTTTTTTCATAGTTTTCAAAAAGTGAAGTGTTATCGTTCCCTTACGGAGATTTTAGAGATTTAGGACTATTTCAGTCGTCTGAGCAGGAAAATTTTATTCGTATGATTTAAATTTCATGAAGAATTAAATAAATTTAAAGATTATGGGCTACTTCCATTGCCCCCCCCCCCCAGAAAATTTATATATAAATACACTTTTAGTTTTTATACAGATCCTTTGACCTTTCTTTTTATAGGGAATGCACACACACACATATCATGTGGATTCTAGCCTCATCCCAATCTCCCCATCCCCTTTAAACTCTAATCGCGAATATAAAACAGCGGTTTCTTCCACTGCAGGAACCTCATCACTTTCCATTCTCGCCCAGCTTGACCTCTGGCCATATTCCCAGCAGATTTACTTTGGGTCAGTCTATAAACACTTCAGCGCTTAATATTTGCATGTTTTCATAACCCACTGTTAATCAAATCGTTGCCGGTTATAAAAATACATTTATCATCGGTTTCCATATTATCTGCGCCTTTAAAACGGCGAGTGTGTTATTCTGCGATCATTCACGTAACTATATCACCAGGAATTCTCTGCAATTTCGGAAAATATTTTCCTTATATAGAAACACCGTGTGTAACATTTTACGCTGTATGATTTGTATACAACATCTCCATTGTTTTTTGTTTGTTTGTTTGTTTTTGTGTGTGTGGTTGTTTTGTTTTTCGTTTGCTTTGCCTTTCTTGTGACAATATAATTAATGATCTTGTTATTGGCATAATGAGCTAGAACACGGAAACGCAAGCACATTGCATTATGGGTAATATACAAAGCCGATTAAAATTCTACAAACTACTTATGTTCAAAACAAGCAATTAATAAGACTTTTGTTTTATTCTAAAAACAAAACTATCATAAAAGCCAAAATTTTTGCTGGTTTTGGAAAATCTGTTTTAAGTGACAAATGAGACAGTTTATTTGTTTGGGAGTTTTTCTGTGTCTAGTTTTGTCCAAATAAGAGAGAGAGAGGGGAGTGGAAGGGAGGTGGGTAAAAAAGGGAGTAGAGGGAGTTGGGGCGATAGGCAGGAGAGAGAAGAAGAAAGAAATAAGAGAGAAAAGGAGAAAAATGAGGAGAGGGGGGCTTGTGAAGAGAGAAGAGAAAGAAGGGAAGAGAGACAGGAAGGAAAGAGATAGAGAGAAAGGGGAAGAGAGAAAGAAGAGAAAGAGAGATGGGGAAGAGAGAGAGAGGGAAGAAGAGAGAGAGAGAGAGAGAGAGAGAGAGAGAAAGGAAAAAGAATGAAAAGACAGAGAGGAGGGAGAGAGAGGAAAAACGGGGAAAGAGGAGGAAAATGAGGGAGAGAGAAATAGTGAGAGGGAGAGAGAAGAGGGAGAAAGAGGGAGAGAAGGGAGAAATTATTTGATAGCCTTTCTTTAAATATGTTTGGGATCAATTAAGAGGATTTGTAATACACTTCCATGGAACTGCTCCCCTACATCAAATCAATTGTCAAGATTGCTGGAAAAAAGGGTTGGATCATTCTACCGCTCCAGATATTTTACTCTCAACGCAATCCTCTACCTATATAAAAGTCAAATTTCTTCTAAATTGAAGCACTTATAGCCACATCTGAGGAGGGGCTGCTCAGAGCACCCTTTCCTAAACCAGTTTTGAAACCTAGTAGGTGATGTCCATTTTCCCTTCTTACAACCTCTTATTCACAGAAGAAATGTTGCAAATCAATCTCTATTCTATAGTTATTTTCATGGCAAATACTCGACTGAGCTTCAATCTATGGTCCTTCCAGTAAAATACTCATACCAAACTCTTGTATAGCTAAAACCATTGACATCAATTTCCCTTACTCTATATTTGTGCCTAGGTCTAAAAGCAAATTTTATTAACAAAGTTTCTTTCCTTAGAATCGCCCATATCGGGAACTCTATACCACAGGACTGCGTTCCAACTGACTAATACATCATCAATTTCAAGTCGAATGAAAATAATTTCTTGTTGAGCGGTCCTTTTAAATAATCAAATTCTACTGAATTCCCACCATGTCCGTGGCCACATTTAACATTAACTCTTGTCCTTGAGTAACTTTCAAGCCTTGATAAGTGATGTCTCCCGTGTAAAAAGAAGAAAGACTACAATCTAATGTTGACAAATATTTGTAATAAACCGTCTTCATAAGTAATTTTTTTTATACCAATACATACGTTTTATAATATTCTTCACTATTCAAATGACAACCGCTCCATCTCATTAATCTTTATCCTCGAGTGGCTGTTGGCCTTGATACGTAGCGACTCATTAGTAAGAAAAAAGGTCAGGTTCCATTTTCTATTATGAACATAAGCGAGGAAATTAACAAGAAATAGTAATCATACACCACGGATGGTTTATAACGAGTAAAATCTTTGTTTGGATGGGTTAGCAAGTTGAAATGCAAAATGTTCATTTCAACTTGCCGACATATTTCTATTACTTTTGCGCATGCGCAAATTCATTCATGCAGAAAGTGATTTAATGTTCAATCTTTCTTATCTGTGAATAGCTCAAACGGTAGGGAATGAGGCTGGAGAGCTAAATGTTTTGGTTTTGATTCTAGCTGATGGCACCCAAGTCCTTTTATTTTTTATTAATTTTTGAAATCAGTACTATATATATATATATATATATATATATATATATATATATATATATATATATATATATAAATGTTTGGAGGTACAGAATTTATATACAGTTCTGAATAAAATAGGCGGAAGTTTCTCAAGAGCTCTTTCGGCTATCATCTCATCAGCGTACAAAATAATATTATGTCGAAAATAAAGAGTTCTAATGGGGAACTTATTGAATGTGCCAAAAGTATGGGGACACTAAAATAAATTTATTAACGTTTAAAAACCATTAAAATATTGGCACAACGAGGGAAGAAAAAAAAAACGGAAAAAAAACAAAAATTCAAAGTTCCCCAAAGAGAAACAATGCGTTTGATGTTTTCCACTAGAACTCTTTATTTTCGACATAATATTATTTTGTACGCTATCGATTTTCTCCTGATGAGATGATAGCCGAAAGAGCTCTTGAGAAACTTCCGCCTATTTCATTCAAAACTATATATATATATATATATATATATATATATATATATATATATATATATATATATATATATATATATATATATGAATAAAAAAGAATGCGAAAAGTATAAAAGCTTATAACTTTTCTTTATTCGTTTTCAATTGGTGACGTGCAGGAATACAAAATAATAATATTATGAAAAAAAACTTTTTTTATAAGTACATAATTTTCGACCGATCCTTCAGTCTTCATCGGTGTAGTGAAGGATCGGTCGAAAATTATGTACTTATAAAAAAAGTTTTTTAATTTTTTTTCATAATATTATTATTTTGTATTCCTGCACGTCACCAATTGAAAACGAATAAAGAAAAGTTATCAGCTTTTATACTTTTCGCATTCTTTTTTATTCATATATATATATATATATATATATATATATATATATATATATATATATATAGTTAATATTCAATAGAGAATTCGCCCTGTAATGATAAATACAAAATCTGCATGAATTAAAATATATTTAAGCGTATTTTACGACCGGTCAAATCTCCTTCCCCTGCGAATAAAAATAAAAGAATAACAAAGAATGTTCACAAACCTTCTGCTTTTCTAATACCAGTTTCTTGCTGACAGCTTTTACTTCATCTTGAATGTTTTCATAAATATCCAGCATTATATAATCATCATCCATGTTGGCGATGGCCTCTGAAGTAAATATAAAGTGAATCAATTAGTATATGGAATCAGTGGATAAGAATTAAAACAATCTATTATTTAATTGGAATTCATTATTGAGATGAGTATTGTTTTATTAATTATATTCATTGCAGACCATCATCCTCATCTTTTTTTAGTTGTTTCACGACGTTTCGGCCAACTATTCCTCTAGCCTTCGTCAGGTGGTAACCGCGACGGATAGGAACTCTGAATCTCCTGACTGCATCCACTGCAATTACTGACTATGGAAGGCAGTAACTGCAGTGGATGCAATTAGGAGATTCAGAGTTTCTATCCGTCGCGCTTATCACCTGACGAAGGCCGGAGGAATAGTTGGCCAAAACGTTATGAAACAACTAAAAAAAGATGAGGATGATGGTCTGCAATGAATACAATTAATAAAACCATCTAGTAAAAATAATGGGACAGTCATATTTCTAAAACCGCCACTATTTCGTTTTATTTGAACTACTGTTCTCATCTTGCGTTTTTTTTTTTCACAACGTTTCAGCTGACGTATCCTCCGACCTTCTTCAGGTTTATTTTGTCCAACTCTGGGAATCTTTCTGTCAAACTCATGAATCCGCACAGCATTTTTTATTTAATCCACAGAAATAGCATGCTCTTGTTCCATCAGTCACGACCCGATAGAAATCTTAAGTACTTTGCAATTTTTAGTATCACTCATACTGACGATTAAACCTTCAACCTCCAAAAGAGTGTCTCTTAGAACTGAATTTCACCTAGCACTTTTACGCTACAGGTTCTTGCAGACAGTAGTCTGAATAATCCCAAATGATCCAAACGATCAATCGTCATCTCAAAAATTCAGAAACCAATATTTCAGTTGTGAACTTATCCTTAATATTGGTAGATTTTTTTCCTACCATAATTATGGTCGAATTAACAACCGGAATATTAGCGGCTTTTAAGATAGGTATATGTAATTATTTTAATTAGTTTGCTTCCATGCTTATTCAAGAATTCCGTATACTAACCATTCCATTTTGTCTAAAATATCACATAATTTTTCACACTTTCTCATAAAGTGACAGTTTTTCATGTTTTGATTCATGATATAAGCTAATAAATAAAAATTGTTTAAAAAATTATTTCATAATTATCCTCATCTATTGGTACATGTTGTGAAAAGGAAAACTTTCGTTTCGAATCGTTCATTACATTTTTATAGTTAATCAGCTCACTAGTTCTTTGTTAGGATTACTAGTCTCTCGCTCCTGGACAAGGTTCAAAAGAGAGTCGCAAACCTGATAGACCCTGAACTGGCATCTAAGCTTCAGCTTCTGTCCCATCGACGAAATGTTGCATCCCTCTGCCTTTTCTACAAGTATTTTAGTGTTGAATGCTCTGACGAACTGCAATCACTTGTGCCCCCACGACGTGAGCACCCTCGACAAACCCGACAGGCTGCTAAATCCCACCCCCACACTGTAGAGATCCCTAGATGTAAAAGATCTTTTTACTCCAATAGTTTCTTTCCCAAAACCGCTAGACTCTGGAATTCCATTCCAGGTCCCTGCTTCCCCAACAGTACTGACGTGCAGAAGTTCAAGTGTAACGTGAACCAACATCTTGCTGCCCAAATCCCTACATAGTACCACAGTAGTTGTTGCCCCTGATAGTAGCACCCTACACCAAAGTGGCAATTTGCCTTTTTTGGGGTGAAAATGTAATTAAAAAAAAAATTGTTTAAAAACAGGGATAGCTCTCTCAAGTACAAATCCTCTTACTGCTATCAGAGTCACCAGGTTTAAATATTTTGTGGGGAAAATAAATCTTAGCAACGCTGCTTTTATAAAATCTGGAGAAAATAAATTAAAATGAAATATCTCCACAGGTGCAATGCCAGGAGAATATTACTAGTAAAATATATTTTGTATGAAAATAGTCGTTTATCAATCAATGTATGTTCTAACAGTTACCTAAGAATAAGGGGGGATTCCTGAAAATATTGTCACCTCAGACTCTCAGAACAAATCTCATGAAAATGCTCGTTTTCACACGCACACTACTGACCAAAGATCCCCTATGAGAATTTGGTTGAGAAACCTTGCCCCATCTTGCATATTCTCCTGACCTAGCTCCCTCAGATTATTACTTATTTTGAGGATTACAAAACCATTTATATGACCTTAGGTTAACATCACAAATAGATCGAACATGAGTTGGATTCATATTTCACATTAAAACCTACAAGAATTTTACAAGTGAGACATTTATAAGCTCGTTGACTGATGGAATCAAGTTATAGAGAGCAACGTTTATTATTATGAATAAAGATTTGCATGAAATATGAAATTTTAAATCGGCAAAAACTGACTTGATAGAATTTATGCTAGTAAGATGTATAATCCTAGTAACTTTTAAATTGAAAACTGGCTATTCAGAATGAAATATGGATTTTGTACGATATAACCTCTTATTTTCAAACTTCAAAATTACGACTGACTTAATTGTATGTCTTAGATAGAGTTTTTGTTTTTAAATATGGAAAAAAATGTATGAGTTTAATCTGTTTTTTTTTAAGAGTTGCTGTATTATGAACGGTGGATACTATTGAAAGGATTTCTGTGGTGTATTGTATATGACCTTAATGATCTCTAGAAGTTAAAGAAACAAAAGAAACTGATTTTAAATCCAGAAGATCAAAAAACTATTTCCTCTGTGTGTGCGTACTGTGTGTGTGTATGTGTGTGTGTGTGTGTCATTTGTTGTGTGTTTGTGTGTGTTGTGTGTATGTGGTGTGTGTTGTGTGCGTGTTACGTGTGTGTTGTGTGTGTTTTGTGTGTGTGTTCTGTGTGTGTTGTGTTTGTGTGCTGTGTTTTGTGTGCGTGTTATGTATGTGTGTTATGTGTGCGTTGTGTGTGTGTTGTGTGTTTGTTGTGTGTGTGTTATGTGTGTGTTGTGTTTGTGTTGTGTGTGTGTTATGTGCGTGTACATATGTATGTGTGTTGTGTGTGTGTTGTGTGTGTGTTGTGTGTATTTTGTGTGTGTGTTGTGTGTATGTTGTGTTTGTGTGCGTGTTATGTGTGTGTGTTATGTGTGCGTTGTGTGTGTGTTGTGTGGGTGTTGTGTTTGTGTTGTGTGTGTTGTGTGCGTGTACATATGTGTGTGTGTACACATGTGTGTATGTTATGTGTGTGTGCTGTGTTGTGTGTGTGTGTGTGTGTGTGTGTGTGTGTGTGTGTGTGTGTGTGTGCGTGCGAGTTTTCTTTTTCTTTTTTTTATAAAAAGGAGGTAAAAACAACGACATTAAAATTTAATCGAATTTAATGACAATTGAAGATCAAAGTTTTCGGAACCCATTACTTTAAAATTGCTAAAGAAGAAAATTTTAAGCAAATTAAATAACTTTTCAGTTTGTTTTAGCTAAAAGATGACAAAAAGAATTAACTGATAACCTACATGAATCAGCAGAGAGGAAGGGGATCCGGGAGGGGGGGGGAGATCTGGGAGTTTCTTTTTTTTTCCGAATCTAAAATGTAAAGAAGGGGGAAATGAAAGGTCCTTTGCTTTCAAGGATAATTCACAGAACCAAAAGATTATTTTGTGGAAAGTTTTGACTCGGGAATCAAAACAAGAGCCAACGGCACAAAAGGATGGACAAACGACAGTGCCCTTAAGCCAAACACTTTAGAGGCATATTTGAGTAAAAATAACAAACACACAAGGGAGAAAGAAAATATTTTTAAGGTTCGAAAGTTCAGCTGTCAGATTCCAAATATTGGTAAAACTAATTAATGTTATAATTATTATTAAATTTATATTTTTTTAATAGATTTGATTCCGGTCCATTGTGATATTAGTCTCGAGGGAAGTTGCTTCATGAAACTTTTTTTTATGGCAGAAAGAAAATATTTTGTACAACTTACCTATTACACAATGATAAAAAAAAAACTATTATCACCTTAACTTGAATACCTTTTAAGATAATTAATAATTGTTTTTTATTTTTCAGATTTATCAAAAATAATCAATGTTCTAAGAGTCTACCAAATTTGACCTTCGAAATGCCATGAACAACTGAAGAAAAAACATTTATAGTTGAGGCAAATTTTTGGCTGAAGTCTATCCACGCAGCTCAATTGCAATTCAACAAGTGAAGCACATATAGTCCCTCATGAGAGCGCAATGAATGAGGCATAAAAAAAAATGACTAAGTTCAGCATCCCCCCCCCATTTAGCCCCGAAAGTCCCCAGGGGACGTCAAATCCTGTGAAAATGAACAAACCGGGTCTTAACATATGTAAATTTGAGTTCTGCATCATGCAAAAAAAGAAATGACTAAGTCCATCATTTGCGCTCCCCTGCATTTAGCCTCAAAAGTCCCCAGAGCATTAACATATTAAAATTTGAGTTCAGCACCATGCAAAACTGCTAAATAGACATACACAGAAAATTTTGAACAAATATGGTAAAATAGTCCCGAAAATGGAGTGTTTTTATTAGCCCTAAAAGAGCCCCTGGTTCACACCCAAGAGTTATCACAAAGTATAGACAAACAAAATTACATAGAAATCAGTTAGTTACAACTTTACAGAAAATGTTATAAAAATTCAAGGCATCAATTTTTTTAATAAGCACAAAAGTGTCAATTTTAGCCATTTTAACCCGAAAGGCTCCCCTAGGGGGTCAAGCGGAGTTTTCTCAGAAAATTCATTCAGTTACTTTTTTACTCATACCATGTTTAATGTTTATACAAAATTTCAAAAAATTCTAAGGCGTAGTTATTGAGAAAAGTGCGGACAGACAAACAGACTAATGGATAAGGGTGAATTTACAAATGTACGCTCCTTTTGTCGGGAGGGCGGGGGGCAAAAGCGGTTCGGATGTCGTGAATTTCCTGTTCACTCAATGAGGGTCAACAAGTTCAGAACCCATGGGACTGTGCATAACATCAATGGTAAAGACACTAACAGACAATCTGGCCCTGTCGGTGGGGCATTAGAATACACCGACTGCCCCCCTGCAGAGGGTAAAAGTCCCTCAATGGGGGTCCTGGATATGACCTTAAACTATGTCCAGTGGTGAGGTCCCAGCTTGTGGGCTTTGGGGAGTGTGGAGCCACCCTTTAATTACCATTACTCCCAGGTCCACTCTGACCCGGAGTGGTAGTACCTGTTAGGGTCCCAACTATGGGTTAAATAGAAACTGACGTGAAAACAACAAATATACTCTATTAAAAAAAAAAATTTCTTCAAAATCTTAGGATTCGACATTAAATAACCCGAAAAGGGTTGATATGCCGTAAAACAAAAACAACCAACCAACAGACAATCACATTGCACGACTAAAATCAACAAGAATGACACACAACGTCGCTGCAGTGAGACATTCTGTTATCCGCAGCCCAAGCAAGTCTGTGTTTTGTTTTTTTTTGTAGTACGGACTTGAAACTTTGGAGATGTCTGCTACATAGGCTTGACCTAATGCCGCTGAAGTTTTGTGTTGATCTAAATATAATTTTTGAGGTTATTCAATTTTTGGTGATGACCGTGTGGGTGTCACCGAAAACCTGAGTTAATTCACATTTATTTCTTTAAGGCTTCACCCTTTTATCTATCTATCTATCTATTTATTATCTAAAAGGAACTTTGCCTGTGTTTGTGTGAGTTCGTTCCCTATGGACTCAAAAACGGCTTGGCCAATTTTTATGAAATTTCACATAAAGGTTCTTTTAATACCTGGCAGTGTTTTAGATAAGTTTTGTATTGGAATCTATTCAATAAGTATCGATAATCGATAATAGGAAAAATCCGATGAAAAAAAGAACAGGCGATTTTGAACACAGTTAACACCTTATATAGCCTAAACCACAAGTGAATTTGAAAAGTTTTATTACCACACAAGCCGAAAGATGCAACATATAAAATCAACAGTAGGTTCTTTGATAAAAAAGGGATGCGCTCGAAATGCACCATGATACATGTCTTTTGCATTTTAAACTTTAATTCAAGCCATCTATAAATGTAAAAGCGAAAATGTTTGTGTGTGTGTGTGTGTTCGCTTTTTGTGTATGTCCGCAGAAGGCTTTTTTTTCCAGGAAGCAATTGGTCGGCTCGCTTCTTAAAACTTTTTATATCACGTCTAAATCGTAATATCTACAAGTTAACAACGGAGGTCGCCTGTCTATTTAATTTGCCCGACTTTGAAAAGCTAAATATTCCAGACTTTTTGGATCGCTGCATGTTGATTCGGCTTTTTCATATAAAAGCGAAACTAATTTGAAGCTTATCCCAACGTTCCCAGCGAACATCCAAAAGCAATCAGTTTTGATCAATGCCGAGTTTCTCCTTATATCAGACAATTGCTATTCAATTTCGACAATCCCCTTTTTATGGGGAGCTGGCTTCCCCCCAGCATCTTGGGGAAACTGCCCCACAGTAAATAAAAAACTGCTCTGCAGTGAAAGTTGATCTCATTAAGTCATTTAGTACGGGCACCTGCCAATTCTTAATACTTCAATAAATTCAAACATCTTTCTGTTATTATTTCTTGCTGGGCGAGCGGTTAACGTCTCACGTTTCTTTTTCACACTTTATTTTCCAACTTCGCCTCAAGGTTTCAGGTTCGATCCTTCCTACATACCTACGAAAACCTTTTTTTTTTTAAAACTCCGCCCCCCCCCCTCGACACAAACACCTGGGCAAGAAGTCTTCGCTTACTCTTTTGTTTTGATTTACCCAAAACCACACACACCTCTAAACACCCGAGCAACGTCGGGTACCCCCGCTAGTCTATAATATAAAGGGCAAAAATCTGTCTAAACGTATGTATGTATGTATGTATGTATGCATATAGGTATGTATGTCTGCCTAAAACTTTCGACAGAGGCGACGGATTTTCACGAGATTGGTATCATTTTAAAACCCAACCCGTCAAACAACAAATATAAAAAAATTGGCCAAATATATTAATGCCTCCACCCGCAACTGGGCACTTTTCTACAGGGAGGGGTCGCTTTTTTCGCCGATATTTTCGAAAGTAATCCCTACTTTTCGATTGTCTAGCCTTAATTTAAACTTACGTCACTTCCGGTTTGGCGATGTGTGTGTGTGTGTGTATGTGTGTGTGTGTTATAATTAAATAATAATAAATCATTTATACCTATAGACACTAGTGTTTCATGCTTACACAACCATCAGTGTAGGTAACACTTCCTGCCGATCATGAAATTCGAACCCAGTCACGAAGCCGGCTCTTGCTCCATTTGCCGAGCTTCTAGCACAGCCACAAAACAATTGCCATGAGAATTAGGGGAATTAAAAACTATTAAACGCTGAATTTGGGTGAGTATTATGAAAAGCTAGAGTGTTCACGCGAACAGAAGTTGTGAACATTGTATAAACGCTTAGTTATAATTCCGTAGACATTGCCCATTCTTTAATATTCTTAGAGGAGCTTGACGATTCTCGTTAAATAATAATTATATAAATATATATATATATATATATATATATATATATATATATATATATATATATATATATATATATATATATATATATATATTACAATAGAAAAACGCGAGCATGAAAAGTAATACGATTAAGCTTGAACATGCACAAGTAAAGGTCTAGTTGTTACAACTGGAAAAGAAAAAGACAAGATATTCTCGAAAAAAAATATAATAAATTCATAACTAAAAATATTGCGGCATTAAGAATTATTTTTTTTAAATTCAATTTATAACATTAAGTAATCAATTGTTAATACTGCAACATTTTAAGCTATAAATTTATTATATTTTTATACTAGAATATCTTTTTCTTTTCCAGTTTTAACAACAGGTCCTTTACTTTTCCATGTTTAAGCTTAACCAGATTACTTTTCATGCTCGCATTTTTCTATTGTAATATATATATATATATATATATATATATATATATATATATATATATATATATATATATATATATATAAAGAGAGAGAGAGAGAGATACAGAGAGAGAGAGAGAGACAGAGCACAATCACGTTGACACACCGGTGACCATCTGGGAATGCTAGGCGCTGTATGTGCTCTCTAACCCTAACCCTAACCTATCCGCTTATCTTGGTATAAGGCACACTCACATTGACAAACCTATTCTCGCCAGATCATCGAAGTTAAACAACGTTGAGCCTGGCCAGTACCAGATGGGTGACCATCTGGGAATGCTAGACGCTGTATGTACCGCGCCGAGTCGTAGAAATTTCCAGGGTGCATTAATTCATTAGGAGAGATGCATCCCAAGTCTTAGTTAAGACATGTATCTAGGAGAAGCAAAGTGATGTAAAAATCTGCGGTCTACTCTATACTCTGTCCTGTGGTAGTCATCTCCAACGACAAAGGTTAGCGGTAATACTAAAAAGTGTGTTTGGTTCTACATTAAGCCTTCACCATCTGTGGATTTTCAAGCAACTTAGTTATTGTGGCTCATGCGTCAAAATCGACAGGTGTGTTCATTATATATATATATATATATATATATATATATATATATTAGTGATGGGACGATTCCAATATTTTTCCCGATACCAAAACAATTACAGATTCTGTGCTAAATTCCCGATTCCGATACGATTACCGATTCCAATTCTTTTACATCTCTAATTATTTAACTATAAGATTGTTATTTTCCCCGCTCTACAAAAAACAATGCATGTTAAATCTGCAGATATTTTTTCTAACCGCCAAAATACACTTGTGGTGAGTGATCTATCGATTTTAGCTTTACTGATATTATAAAATCGATAAATGATTATTACTTCATCATTATTACCAGCAATAGAAGATTTTACTTAAAAAAATATCAAATAAAAAAAGACAGTTAAAAGAATCGTTTTGGCATCGGAAAACATGCGTCAATTTTTTTCGATTCCGATACCGATTCCGATACCTCCAAATCTTCCGATTTTTTCGATTCCCGATTCCGATTAATCGTCAACACATCCATCATATACATATATATCCCCAACACATCCATCATGTAAAAAAATACATATATATATATATATATATACTTATACTTTTATATATATATATATAAGTTCTAGGTTCGATCCTCGGCTTGGGAGAGGTGTTAGTCTAGCGGCACTGATGAGTTGTGAAACAACGAAACAGGTCTGTATGTCGATGACTAAAATATATATATATATATATATATATATATATATATATATATATATATATATATATATGGTGTTTTCTAAATTAAACTCACACATGCAAGGAAAAACAATCATGTTTTGGACTCATGTGCCATAAACACAACGTAGGATTTACTTTTGAACTTTAAAGAGATTCGATAATGTTGCCTATAAAGTACAATAATAAAGACGATTCAAAATGTGCTCATTGCTTTCATCTCGTCATCCATTTAGAATTCGAACCAAATGATGAAGATGGTGTTTTTTTTTCTTTTTGTTCAGTACTAAAATTCATTTAAAGAAGCTGGCGTTATTATCATCGCGTATAGAATAGAACGCTCTAATACGAAAGCTCAAAGAAAGCGTAAAGAGAAAACTTCCACGAAGATTAATGAAGAAGGTAATTTCAATCCTTTGAAGTTGAACGCGATGAACTTGTTCGAAGCTTTGTCGTTTCGAAACACTCTTTGTTTCATGTAGATAGATTAATTTTCTTTTCTTCCGCAGGCCTTTCATGCTTATGTATGCATTCGACGCAACACCAGTTGTTCACACAAAAATTAAAAACAAATAAAATGAAGTAAAAACACCCTCTCACTGATGAACATTATCTGTAAACACGTACTACATCATTTTTTTTAGATGAAGAGTGATAATTTGTATTATTTGGATTCCTGTTTCATTTTGAGTGATATTTGCACAACGGTTCGTCTCATGAAATCTTCGAATCTTTTTCTGCGTACAGATATTGAAAAATCAGTTATAGCCCAGCGAACATAAGTTAGAACGAATACGTTGAGGTCATTACTAAGGATGCTATTATTCTTAATATTCATAAATGACCTCCCTGACAAAATTGTTTGCGAGATGGGTATATATGCTGATTACACCACGCTCTATAACAGACACGACAGGAAAACAAATGAACACATATCTCAAGAAATGGCAGAAACACTAGAGGACGACCTCCAATCTGTAGTGGAATGGAGAGAAAAATGGATGGTCACATTCAATGCTGCCAAGACTAAACCTGTTTTCTTCAATAACTACAAAAAGATTCTCTACCACCAGCAGCAATGGCCAAAGTCTCTTTATCTGAAAGCACATCTTTAAAACTCCTCGGCCTAACGTTCACAGGAAACACGAGTTAGAACAATTACATTGAGAACACTGCCAGGACCGCTGCGAAAAAGGTAGGCTCTCTCTACCGTGCTAGAAAGCTACTAACGCCCGAAAGTATCCTGTACCTCTATAAGCCCACCATTCGCCCATGTATGGAGTATTGTTGTCATATTTGGGCCGGTGCATCTGCTACTAGTCTCTCACTCCTAAACAAGGTTCAAAAGAGAGTCACCAACCTGATAGGTCCTGAACTGTCATCTAAGCTTCAGTCTCTGTCCCATCGACGAAACGTAGCATCCCTCTGCCTGTCCTACAAGTACTTTAACGGTGAATGCTGCAACGAACTGCAAGCACTTGTACCCCTTCGACGTAAATACCCTCGACAAACCCGACAAGCAGCAAAATCCCACCCCTTCACAGTTGAAATCCCTAGATGTGAGAGAGCCTTCTACTCCAGTAGTTTCTTCCTCAGAACCGCTAGACTTTGGAATTCTCTTCCGGGTTCCTGCTTCCCCAACTGTACTGACATGCAGAAGTTTAAGTGTAAGCTGAAACGACATCTTGCTGCCCAACTCCCCACATAGTACCCCTGTAGCTTATGTCCCTGATAGTAGCCCCCTACATCAAAGTGGCAATGTGCCTTGTTTGGGGTGAAAATGTAATAAAAAATTTTTTTTTAAAGTGACGTTTCAGAAAGTCACTTATGCCTGAGAGTATCCTGTATCTCTACAAGGCCACAATTTGCGCATGTAGGGAGTATTATTGCCACATTTGGGCTGGTGCATCTGCTACTAGTATCTCACTCTTCGACAAGGTTCAAAAGAGAGTGGCTAACTTAATAGGTCCCTCATTATTAGCTAGGCTTCAACCTCCTACCCATCGACGAAATGTTGCATTCCTCTGCCTGTTTTACAAGAATTTAAAAAGAAGGTGCTCCGACGAACTACAAGCACTTGTACCCCCTCAACGTAAATACCTCCAACAAACCCTACAAGCAGCAAAATTCTACTCCTTCACAGTAAAGATCCCCCAGATGCCAGAAAGCCTTCTACTCTAATAGTTCCTTCCTTAGGATTGCTAGACTTTGGAATTTTCTCTCGGGTTCCTGTTTCCCTGACTGTACTGACATGCAGAAGTTCAAGTGTAATGTAAAACAGGTATTTGTTGCCCAACTTCCTACATAGTATTCCTGCAAATTATGCCCCAGAAAGTATTGCCCTTACATCAAAGTGGCACTATGCCCTGCTTGGGGTGAAAATGCAAAACCAAGAAAGTAAAAGTCATATGGTGGGAAAAGGGAAACCACTTACGCTTATGGAACCAAGTAAAAATTTTAGACAAAGGAGAGCAAACAGATATTTAGATGATGGTGATCTCATTTCATTTCTTATACAGAAATAAACAAAGTTTTGTGGCGTACGGCATCAAAGAACACTATGTTTGGTACTTCTGCAGTTTAAATTCCGTTTTTCCATTTGTTAAATTCCTTTACATATGCAAAAACTTCTGAACACAACGTTTCGACCTATGCAGCCTCCGACTTTTTTTTTACATATGCATCACCACTTATCAAGGCCAAGACGCCACTCGAGGATAAGGGTTAAAGAGTGTACAGTAGAAATTGGACAATATAGTAATCGTTAGTAATGGAAATTCGGTAAATTTGTTAACTTATATTGAATGGCTCATCAAAAACTTGTTTACGTTAGACTTGAAGATAACCATATTGTAGTCAGCTGGATAGCAAGAAAAACGGAAGACAATTCCATAGGCGTGCAGTTCTAAGAAATAAACTTTGCTCATGGAATCTACGTTTAGGTTTAGGCACAGATAAAGAGTGGGGGAAATTAGTGATGGTATTTTCTGCTAAACGGGTGTTTCTTGTAAAAGTTTGGTGAGGGGGGATCATAGATTGGAACTCAGTTGAGCACTTGCCTTGAAAATAACGATAAAATAGAGACAAACTCGCAACATCTCTTCTGTGGACTACTATTATAGAGCTCATACAAATAGCGCAATTAGAACGAGATGTTGTTGGGTGCCATGGCGGTCAAAAAGTTAAGACTTATCCAACCCGGCGACACCACCCTGACGTATTGTGAACGTGTTTAACTGCAGGTGCATCCGGTCAGAGATCACACACACACACACACACACACACACACACACACACACACACACACACTCCATCCCAATATAAAAAGGCGGGAGCATGTGCTTAGAGTCAGTCTACAGTCTCCAGTTTGAGTTTTAGAGTCCGACAAATGCAATCGTTGGAAAATGAATATTCTTATGGAGGAACGAGAGGTATGGAAAATGAACCAATAGAGAAATTTCCACCCTCCTTCTAAGGGTAGGCAGAGAACAAGTGCACGACATTCGACTATGAAGCAAATAAATCCCAATTGTTCAGAGAAGGAGATTTGCGTTGTTGTTATGAACTTTTGTTTCAGGGTAGCCGACAAGGTCAAGAAATGTGAAGAAGATATGAAAAGGTACGTTCTGCTTTTAGTTTATAACCGCCCCCCAAATGGCTGATGTGTCGTAAATATGAAACATTGATTAAAAATAAGAAGACACCATCTTTCCCCCTGTACGAAACACTATCTTGCCAAACTCAGAAATCATGTATTTCATCCAAAGGGGTAGCATGCTCTCGTTCTGTCAGACATGATCAAATAGAAGTCTTAAGTAATTGTATTCTTTGTTTTCCATGGAATGGCGGGTGAAGTGCGGCGGTAGTAATCATCTCTAAGCAACGCTCTTCTGGAGGTTGAAAGTTCAATCCTCAGTGCAGGCAATACTAAGTATAGAACAGCGAATTATTTAAAACTTCTACTCAGTCATGGCTGACGGAACGAGAGCATGTAATGCAACTTCTGATCTTCTTCAGATGCAGCTTGTTGAACTCGAGAATTTCTCTGTCGAATTCTGGAATCTGCATGGAATTTCGAACGGAATCCTTTATTTAATCCATAAGAGTAATATTTCGTTGGCCATGATCGGGTAGAAGATATATATAATTTGCAATTGTATTTTTAGTATCGCCTTTACTGAAGATTGAACCTGTAACCCCCAGCAGAGTGTTGCTTAAAAGTGAATTTTACTTAGTACTTTATCCCTTACGTCATAATCCCTTGCTGAATTACTTGTTAGAAACACGAGTTCTATTCTGTTGGAGTGGACACCACGTCTTATGCAAGAGTTATTGTAAAGAGAAAACTTTATTTCCGAGTTATTTCATTAACTAGCTGGACGCCCGGTGTTGCCCGGGCGTACAATACGCTTAAACATGATATTTTAATTTATGCAGATTGCATATGTATTATTAGAGAATTAATACGCTATTGATTATTATATATTACGAGGAATAATTTGCCAGTGAACTAATTCACAAAACTAATTAAAATATAATAATGATAATGTCGTTCATCAAATTCCGTCTGTGTTTGTTTACAATATCACGTCAGCTGATATTTGGGCTTGACGATCTTAAAAATAGTCTTTCTTCTCTTATAGATTAAAAATAAGAATTTCTACAGGGAAATATTTTACGTTACATTGGCCAAAGTGACGCTGGTGTAACGTAAAATATTTCCCTGTAAAAATAGTTTTTATCTATAATAGAAGAAAGAATATTTTTAAGGTCGAAGTTTTTCGATTTTCGATACTTATCGGATGAATTTCTGTACAAAACTTATCTAAGAACACTGCCAGGCATATAAATTACCTTTGTGTGAAATTTGCAAAACATAGGCTCAGCAGTTTCGGAACCTATGAGGAAGGAACACACACACACACACACAAAGTGACTTTTATATAAAAGTAGAGATAGAGATTGTAATTTATGTCTCTCCAGCTAAATAAATAAATAAAATGTGGGATCAGTTAGGTTTTAAGGACCCCCCCCCCAAAAAAAAAAAAAAATATATATATATATATATA
Organism: Euprymna scolopes; assembly: GCF_053919585.1. Classification (NCBI taxonomy): domain Eukaryota; kingdom Metazoa; phylum Mollusca; class Cephalopoda; order Sepiida; family Sepiolidae; genus Euprymna; species Euprymna scolopes. Next base: position 100,444,077 of record NC_136510.1, on the reverse strand, counting down.
TATATATATATATTAAAAATTGACTTTGTGACAGAAAATGTATTTGTTCTGCTTGTTTAAATGCATCGAAAATCAACCGGTGTAGACCCAAATTTGTCTCTTTTTTTTATTTTCTGGGATCCTTAAAACCTATTTGATCCAAAACATTCCCAAACCAGAAGAACAAAATACACGTTTCTAACAAGTAAGTTTTATCGCTTACGAGTTTGTATCATGGCACCGATCCAAACTGTGTTGAAATATAGGAAAGGGCAACTTTTGAACCCCGAACATAGATGTGTACGTCAGCTAGTCCATTATAATTCCAATTAACGAAAAGAATTAAAAGGAAGAATTAAGTGCAGCAAAATACGATTTTTAAATATTTAAACCAAAACAATCAATTAAATAATATTTTGAAATTCAATCAAAATAACATTTGCGATTTCAATGTTTTTATTTTTTAAAAATACCCAGAAGCTGTTTTAGTAGCTTCACTGATAGCACACAATTTGATCCACTGAAATTTCCAGTTTATCTAAAACAAAAACCAAAAAAAAAAGGAAAGAAGAGAGAAAAAAAGGAAAGAAAAATACTCGTCTAGTTACTGCTACCGTAAATGATTTTCATTTCTCTCTCTCTCTCTCTCTCTCTCTCTCTCTCTCTCTCTCTCTCTCTCTCTCTCTCTCTATCTATCTATCTCTCTATCTATCTATCTCTCTATCTCTATCTCTCTCTGTACTTTGACTTCTATAAGCAGAGTTTCTATCCAAGAATTACACAATACTGTGAAACACAATACTACGAGAGTGCTTCCCATTTGACTACAACACAGTCATTTTTAAGTCAAATATTAAATTCTTATTGATTCATAGGCGATGCAGAAGAATAGGCGACTCCAAATCCGCTGAAAGCGGTGCCCAATAAAAAAATATTTAACATAAAAATGGCTGTGTTGTATTTAATTGAGAAGCACCGCTATAGAACTTCGTTTCACAACAGATGGGTAATTCTTGGTAATTCTTGGAAATTCTTGGAAAGAACCTGTTCGGAGAAGTCCAAGTACAAAAAGGAAGAAAGTGAAACCAAATATTTTGCTTACTAAACCAGACTTGCAGTTTTAGTTAAAGATTTCAGTGCAACTGCAATATAATAGCGAAATTCGAAATTTTTAACATTGCATTTCAAGACAAACCAATGCTATCTACTTTATTGTTATGTCACAGTAATTAATATATCCAAAAACTACGAAAAACGATAAGGTAGAAAAATATCATTAAAGAAAACATTTTTTGACGAAAATTAACGAAAATAAAATATTTGGCTTAAATATACCAGAGAGTACCAAAGGGAGGTAAACAGTGTATAACTATTGCCAATTATTAAATAAATTATGAGTTACTTCCCCTATCATGTCACATGTTCCCAAAGAAATATGGCAAGAACATTTTTTTACGATAAAAATCGAAAACTCGTGTTTTTTTAATGCGGTTATATTTAAGTACATCCGACATGCAATTAAGTAGATATCAATGCTTATAGTTGAAATGACACAAAAAGTCAGTACATACCAACGTTTTTTTTTTAAATCGATTTTTCGTTTTCCAAATTTAGCTATTATTTGGTTAGTTGTTTTTGTTTTACGGCATATCAACCCTTTTCAGGTTATTTAATGGCAAATCCAGTGATTTTGAAGAAAATTTTTTTAATAGAATATATATATTTTTTTCCCCAAGTCTGTTTCTATTTAACCTATAGTTGGGACCCTAACAGGTACTACCACTCCGGGTCAGAATGAATCTGGGAACAATGGCAATTAAGAGGTAGCTCCACACTCCCCAAAGCCCGCAAGCTGGGGCCTCACCATCGGATATTGTTTAAGGTCATACCCAGGATCTTAGCTATTATAGCGCAGTTGCATTAAAATAAGTAATCAAATTGGGTAAATTTGTTTTTAGTATCATAAAAAAATATATTATGAACTATTTATAGCTTTCTTTTTCTTTCTCCTTTTTTTATTATAGAAAAATGGAATGATTTATTTATATTTTTTCTTTTTGTAATATTAAAAAATATTTCCGTCCTCCTTGACCCTCCTCACTTATTTGGTGTGGCACTAGTTTGTGGTGACATGAAAAAAAATGGGAGGGACGGAAGGCAGGGGTCAGGGTGGTTTAACTTATAATTGTACAGTTTAAGTTTTCATGATTCTGTGTGATGTCTGTTTTTGTGTTTTATGTTCAGTTTGTATGTAGCTCATGTGTGTTAGTCTCCGCATTCAAGGATTTTCCTTAATATTTCTGCAGTTTTCGTTATTGTTATCCGTTGTATCTTTTCAGCTATCCCTTTGATTCCAATCTCTCCCATTCTTTTTTCAAAGTTTTTTGGCATTGTTCCTAGTGCTCCTAATATTAGTGGTGTTATCTTGACTTCCAGATCCCTTTGAGCTCTCTGACCGGTTCTGTGTATTTGCTTCACATTTCTGTCTTCTTGATCTTCACTCTGTGGTCTGCTGGAACGGCAAAATCTACAATCTGGCAGAACTTTTCCTTCTTAACAATTATAACATCCGTTCTTCTTGTTTCGATGGGTTTGTCCGTTTGTACATCTATGCCTCGTAGGATCTTGTGTTTTTTCGTTTTCCAGTACTGCTAACAGATTGTGTTTGAACCATTTGTCTGGGTGTTCAAGACGCAGTTGCCTTCATAACTACCAGTGTACTGCCTTCCTACTTGATCGTGTCTATTTTTATATTCTTTTTGGGCTAGTCTGTTGTATTCGATTATTATATGATTTATTGTTTCGTCTCTCTGTCCACAGAGTCTGCATTTGCTGTTTTCTTGTGTCGTGTTTATCTTTGCTCTGATGTGGTTGGTTCTAATCGCGTTATCTTGGAGATTCAGTTTCTCTGTTTACGTTTCTTTTTTGTAGCCATGTCCAAGTGTTTTCGTTAGACTCATCTTTTTTAATCTTTATGAATCGTCAGTGTAACTTTTTCTCTGCCAATTTTTCTTTCCTCGTCTTATTCCTTGTCTCTTCTGTTTCTTCAGTGTCTCTTGCTGTGGTAATTATTTTTTTTGCTTTCTGCATTATGTATTTTGTTAATTCTTTTTTTGTGCCATTTACGCAGCCTTCAATACAAAACAGTCCTCTTCCCCCGTCTTTCCTTTTTCACATATAGTCAGTCAGTATCATCCTTTAGGTGTAGTGCATTGTGCATAGTCATGAGTTTCCTTGTCTTCTGATCGAGATTCCTTAGTTCTTCTTTGATCCAATCTATAAACGGTCTAGAGTATCTTACTAGTGACACTGTCCATGTGCTTATAACTTTAATTAGGTTTCTACTATATAGTTTAGTTTCGAGTTTTCTCGTTCTTCTGGGGTATTCCTCTCCAATTATTATTAGCAACTCACAAGGAGCTTTCACTCAGGGCATCAAATATCTCTCCTTGAAAACAACCTGTGGTGTTCCCTAGAAGATGAGTGACAACAAGTCTCCCCAGATGTCTAGTACTCTCCATCTCTTTTGATAACATTTGCAAATGAATTTGCGTTATCGCAACAGCTGCTTACCAATGATTTCTCACTGGCAGCAGCCATTGGTCTCTCCTGGAATTTGAGTGATAATAAGCCTCCCCAAGGTCCCACTTCTCTTCGCACTTGTCTAGCAGAGGTCTGATCAGTGCTCTCTCCTTGGTCTTTCCATCTTCTTTGACCCTTCTCAACTATTTGGCATCATTCTTTGGTGTGGAGGGGGGGGCGATGATATGCAGCTTCAATATTCTTGGTTTCATGTAACACTTCTTCATGTTTTGCCTCTGCAGCGGTTTGTCCGGCCCGTGCATGTGGCTCATGTGTATTGGTCTCCACATTCAAGGGTTTTCCTTGATGTTTCAGCTGTTTTCATTATTGTTATTTGTTGTATCTTTGCAGCCATTCCTCTGGTTCCAATTTCTCTCATTATTTTTCTAAGTTTTGGAATTGTTCCTAGCACTCCTACTATTATAGGCATTATCTTCATTTTTTTTCATCTTCGATATTTCTTTCAGCTCTCTGGCTAGCTCCTTACTACAATAACAACAATAATAAAATTTTTAAAAATAAAAGTATTTTCAAATTTTCCCCGTTATGGAATTCGTGTGTCTTTTGCCTCTTTGTGCAGAAGAATCACTTAAGGATTTCACTTTTATTTTGATACTAACTACCCTGGGTGCCCGGCGTTACCCGGGTGTTTGGAGGTGTATGTTGAGCAAAAAAATAAATAAATAAATAAAAGTGGTGGCAGGCAGGCTCGAACCCTTACCACGAAGGAGGAAAAGAACTCCAGGACTACTCATCACTCGGGCTATAACAAGGGAATATTCTTTACATTATTTTGACTCTCGAGTATGTATCAGTTAATATCTTCTATGTTTTTAGATAGAGTAATGTGGTTCTCCATTGATTAACTGTACGTAACTGTGTCGGATATATACTAGAGAGTCAAAACAATGATAAAAATATTCTCTTGTCACAGCCCTAGTTATCACCCACCCAGGCATGCACCCGGAAAGCCAATTCCAGCTTCAAACTGTATAGTCTAGATGCTGAATACCATTGTGTCATTAGAAAAAAAACTTTCTTTCCAAAAACACAGCACCATTTGAAAATCAAAAAGGATGCCGATAACTGTTAAAATAAAAGTTCCCGTAATTATGTCCTCCCAGTAGTTTTATATGGTCTTGATTGTATCACATGGACTAAAACACCCGCCCATCGCATTGAAGTGTTTCAAAATCGCGCAATGCATTTCATTCCGGGACATCGTCTGATCAAGAAAAAAAAATATTCACCCTCCGTCAAACTACTTCTCTACCCCCTCTACTTGATAAACTCCAAAAGTAAAACACTTAAACTTTTCAGCCATGTCAAACGATCAACTACTGGCCTGTTAAAGTTATGCTTGGAGGATATGTTAGAAAGCAAAAAAGGTGGAGGAAAGCAAAGGAGGAGGTGGAGAGAAAATGTTTTTGATTGGACATGTTTCAACAGTTGGACGCCCATCAACCAACTTGCCCTGGATCGGAAGGAGTGACAAAATATAAGTCACGTGGGTTCGCAATAATGACAACTACACTATTCACTATGACTACATAACCCCTACTGCTACATATCTAGAAAACGCAGCTGTTAAACCAGATATAGTGATTTGGGACAGAGCAAAGAAAAAAAGCAACCGTAATAGAGGTCAGTGTACCCAATGATACAGGGCTTAACAGAGCTGAGAGGGAAAAGATAACAAAGTATCAAGGACTTATGTATGATATGAAACGAAATTGGAAATTAAAAGACGTTTCAATTATACCAGTCATCATAGGAGCAACTGGGCTTATGAAAAAGAACTTTAAAAAGTACATAGCAAGCATACCCGGTGAACCAAGTGCAAGTGAAATACAAACGATTGCACTGAAAGGGACGGCTAGAATCCTGAAAAGATCTCTTGGTTGGACTCACTAAAATAGGGTTAAATGTCAGACATCTGGTTGGATGTCCCATCCCCTAGAAGAAAAAGTTTAAGAAAAATGAAAAAAAAAAAGAGAAAAATACCAAGCGGAAGATGCGACTCATAATGCCATCATTATCATCATCATCAATAGCAATAATAATAATAAATTCAAGTGAAGACCAATGGTTGCCGCCAACAAGAAATCAACAGTAAACGGCTGTTGCGATAAAGCAAATTCATTTGCAAAGGTTATTGAAGAGGTGGCGAGTACTGGAGAGACGTGTTGTCGCCCAGACTCCAGAGAATGCCACAAGTTGTTCTCAAAGAAATCCTTGATGATGGCCTGTGTGACTACACCTTGTGAGTAAAGAAAAATAATAATCTAATTTATAAAACTCACTATGTCTGTCTGTCTGTCAGCCTGTTTCCATATTTTCAAACTCTATCTCTTCTGAAACAAAGAGTCGCAGAGCTGCGCTAGGGACCTCAAATGATTGGATTTTATAGACTGCTCTTTTATTGGTTATTAGCCGGTTAAAATAGTTTTTAAGGGGTCAAAATTGAAAAAAAATCGTTATACATTTTATACATTCATCTTAGTTTACTTTTAATCAGTTCATATGCGTGTCACATTGGTACAGTGGTAACGTCACCAGCTCTGAATGCTACAGTTTTGCTTTCGGTTTCGATTCTAGCTGATGGCACCCAAATATTTTTTTTTCACATTTAAAATCACGACTCTATAATAATATATATGAAATCTAGACAAATTAAAATATCATATTTAAACGTATTTTACGACCGGGGAAAGCCGAATGCCCCCCTCCCCCCAGCTAGTGATAATAATAATAATTACAACAATAATAATAGATGGGTAGAAAATGTCTGCAAAATATTCACCTGCAAGTTTTGCTTTCCTTTCTTCAGCAAATTTGATTTTCTTTTTCCTTCTTTCTTTCACTTCATGGTTATTGGCTGCTTCACCGCCAACCATTTGCTTCTGGAGCTCTTGGAGTCTGAAAGCATTAAAAAGAACAAAGAATCTCGTTTAGAAATGGTCAATAATCCAGCACCAGCTCTTATTTCCTTGCTTCTCCATCGAGAACAAAGTCAGGTGCAAGGTCAATTTTTACTGTGGAGAAAATGTAGCAGCGATCATATAGGTCAACAAAATAAATTCATGAGGGCTTCTATTTAAAATGTCTCCCCCCAGGACAGAGTTAGACACCAGGGTCGTTTTTTAACGTAGAGAAAAGGAACAAAACTTAAAGAAGAGAACTGAAGAACAGATACTACACTTTGATCTTGGTCCAAAGAGCATCTTGTTATTTTTGTGTAGTAACAAGATTTCTCTTACGCAAATGAGCATTGTTTTGCATGCGAAAATTCTTGCTGTGATAAAAAAGTAGAATATTTCCTTCCGTGAGAAACAGTAAAATTGACCACAGAATACCCTCAGCTGTTCACAATTCCCCATTCACCACCCCGCATATTCGCAGGTTGGACTTTTAATCCTATCACATCGTATGACGTCATAACTAGGGCTATGACAACAGCATATTCTTTTCATTGTTTTGACTCTCGAGTGTGTATCCGTTAATATCTTATATGCTTTTATATAGAGTGATGTGGTTCTCGATTGATTAACTGCGTCTAACTGTGTCGGATATATACTCGAGAGTCAAAACAATGAAAAGAATATTCTGTTGTCATAGCCCTAGTTATAACTAACTATCATAAATTGCTGTTTCAGTTAATGCTTAACCCAGCAAATTCTAGCTCTGCTGCAATTATAATTTGCTAACTTCTTTTTGTCCTCTGATGAGAAGAATAGCAGGAATAGCATTCTTTTAAACTCCGCAGAATAAGGACTTCAGAAATTGTTTTTAGAGTATTCTGTTGAGCAATGAATTTAATTGTAAATTTTAATTTACAGTTTTAATTTCTTTTCTCCTATAACAAGCTCTACTCTCTATTGTGTTTGTATTGAGCTTTTTTATTTGGTGGGGATTAATATGGAAATATTAATATTTAGATTATATTTACGTTTACTCTTGTATCAGGTAAACAGTTCATTCCCATTACCTTGATTGTTTTTCTTATGTGTGTGTATATATATATATATATATATATATATATATATATATATATATTCAAACAAGTATTGTTAAATAGCACGAATTGGTCTTGCTTAATAAGCTCTCTTTGCAGTTTTTCAATTTTTCTAATTGTCTTTCTTGTTTTCTGCCGAATCTGTGTTTTTTTGTTGTTTCTTTTTTTTTACACGTGAGACACTTCACTAGTTCAAGAAACTTAAATATAACTTTAACTGAAGCATATAAAAGTACTAGGATTTTAAACGAACAATAGTTAAAACTGTCCGATGAGGACTGTTGAAAACTCAGTCGAAAGTACTTTCAAAGAAAAAAAAATGGACCAAGACGACTAAGGAACTTGCTTACAACTGAGAAAAAAGTTAGAAAAATTGAAAAACTACAAGGAAAGCTTATTAAACAAGAACATTCCGTGCTATTTAACAATTCCTGTCTGAATGAAAACATGCTGCTTAAACACATAATATGTGTGTGTGTGTGTGTGTGTGTGTGTGTGTGTGTGTGTGTGTGTGTGTGTGTGAGTATATATCAGTGTAGAAGAAAGAGCAAGAATTTAAAAGAAGAAAAATACATATAAACATCGAGTAAATATTTGGCATCGTAAAGTATATATGAATAGCTTTATTTATTCGCTACTGGGGATAATTACGAAGACAATGGCGCTTTCTTTTCTGCGACGTAGATTCTTAAAAAGAAATCGTGTTTCAAGACATAAGTATGCCAACCGAGGATAATTAATAAGTAAAACGTGAACTTTTGCAAACGCAAGATAACAATTATTGGCAAAGAAATTCTTTGGAATTCCTTTTTAAAGGATTTTCAAGTCTTGTAAATGCCGGTTTATTGCGTTACAATTATCAAATAAAAGCAATCGTACATTCGAAATGGGTTTTTGTTTGTTTTTAATGTATTTGTTTTCGCCGTTGCTGGCAATTGTTTCTCGTCATTGTTGTCCGATCTATGTAATCTGTCAGCAATCATCATATAAACTCTCTTTATCTTTAATTTAAATTAAATGTTACTCGTGTGTTTAACTGCCGTAAATCTCAATTGATAAATTGGTTATAGATGCATAGCTGGAAGCGTAAGTCAGGGAAATTTGAAAGATATACACATCAATGTCTTCTTTTATTAAATAGCACTCGTGAAATGTTCTAAAACGTACATGCATATTACGCACACACACACACACACACACTACACACCACACACACGACACATACTACATAAACACACTACACACACTACATACACACACACGTACACACTACATACATAGACTACACACACTACACAAACTACATACAAGCGCATACTACACACACACACCATACCACACCACACCACACCACACATGCGTATATAAAGAGAACCTGAATACGTACTAGACGTTATCTTCGAATTTCTAAGGTCTCACTGTACAGGAGATTGTCAGAACAACCTGGCATGACGATACTTTTTCCTATAGAAGTAAACCCTGACTGAATATTCAAAATCCCATAGTGTTCACAGTCCAAATAAGATCTTCTCAGTATGGCTAACCACTGTATTCGTGCCGCAATGGAGAAGTTTCTTTTGGGGGGGAGCTGGGGGCTTCTGCATTAATCAACCTTGTGCCAGGTTTGTTCTATACACATGGGGAGATGCGTAGGTACAGGCAAAGGCAGATATTTCAAAGTGTCAGCGCATATCAGCTTGGCTCAGAGTGACAGATGACCTGTGCGACCTGAGATTGTTTATGTAATCAGATTGACAGCTGTTTATGAAAACTCAACCAAGTCACCAAGCCTGTTATGTATGCATCTCGCCCCCTCTCTCCCTTTCTCTTTCTTTCAATGAAAAATGAGAGCAGAATTGAATTTCAATTGTATTGCTATGTAATGGTTGACCATATCACCATACAGGAATAAAGGAGTATGTTGTATAATGGTGTACCAACATCATACAGCAGTATGTGTACTTGTGACGAAGAGTTCATCCTGACGTGTGTACTTGTCACTAAATGTCTATAGTGGTTCTTCACTATCTGCATCCTAAGGTATGTTGTTGCAGTCTATTTATGTACCAATGCTATAATTGTCTAAATGTTCATATATATATATGTGTGTGTGTGTGTGTGTGTGTGTGTGTGTGTGTGTGTGTGTGTGTGTCATACATGTATTTTCAACATTACCTTATTTTCATGCGTCGTTCCTGGTCTTGGTCCACCTAGAATTCATCTCGTTCGTGGAGGGGAGGCTTTAATCAGTTTGAACGAATATGTATTCACTCCAAAAACGCTAATTGTATTTTATATAGTTTTTATTCACTTTCCAGGTGTCATTTACAGAAGAATGGAAAGTGAATATCTTTACTTGAGTGGTTAATTCTAAGTTTACATTCTGAGACACGTCAGCTCCCTCCCCAGTGAAGTGGGGGACGACTTGTTAAACCATCCGCTCTGCTCAACGTCCAAATTCCAACTCCAATGTGATCTCCAGCTAACTTGATCACGTGGTAACGTATACGTTGTTCCGTCAACTGATCAGATGCTTCCGGTAAACTTGTCTATGATATGATTTTATTATATTTTGACAGTTTTTATCAACATTTTTCATATTCATGTCTTGTTTATCTCTCAAGTTAGATAGATAGATAGATAAATCGAGATGGAAGGATATAGAAATAGATAGATGACTAGATCGATAGATATATCGATAATACACATAGATAAATAGATAGATCGACAGACTGATAAATAACTTACAAATACTTTCTTGTGTTCGACCTACTGCATAACAGTATTGTTAAAAACAGTTGAAGTGAGGATTCAATGCATGATGGACGCATAGTAGTTGTGCGCCAGCCGTTAGTAACATGCGTTGAGTCAGTTAATATGCTCCGTCAGTGTTAAATGTAAAATAAATAATTGTATATTTTTATTCAAAAAAATGTCTTTGCTCACTGTTTTGTACAAAGGTTAATTTTCAGCAACAGAGAAAGGGTCCCTGTCATTTAATACCGCCAACGGATGTTGCCGTAACAATGCAAACCTGCTAGCAGATTATAGCCAGTTCCATACCGACCTCCTAGAAGTAAGGGATGTGAATATCATTTGATCGTGTCTAACACCTAGGGAGTTGGTTGCCTTGCCAGGACAGAACATCCATTCTCAAAACGTTCAGAAGACGCGGAGAAACTAAGAAACTGTCCTCGACAAATGATCAGATCTCTCTCTCACACACACACACACACACACACACACACACACACACACACACACACACACACACACACATGCACGCACGCATACACGTATATGGAAAGAACTTGAATGCCTACTGGAGAGAACTTGAATGCATGCTAGATACAATCCTCGAGTGTCTAACGTCTCTCTGTACAGGTATTTGTCAGGACAACCTGGGATGAAGATAAAGTCCCCTAAAAGTAAACTCTGACTAAATAATAAAAATCACATAGTATTCGCTGCCCAAATAAGATCTCAGTATGGCTAACCTACATTTGTTTTTATAAGGAATGGTGCACCCTCTCTAAATGACGTTACGTCAGGTAATAGCACTAAGCTGGATACTCCACCAGACTAGATGAATTCTTGTCCTGGAATCCAGTGAAACCAATAGACCACAAGAAAGGTAAACAGGCTCCTTCAGTCTTTGACAGACTATGGATACTCACGAAAGGGTGCCTGCACGTGAAATTTTTGCGGCAGGAGGTGCGCAATCTCCAACCACACCTCTCCTGAGTCGACGTTGTTAAATACCAGTGACAAGTGAAGTGTACAAGACGACTGGAAACAAATGCTGAGATAAGCAGAGAACACATACAGCACCTAGAATTCCCAAATGGTCACCCATCTGGTACTAACCAGGTTCAACATTGCTTAACTTTGGTGTGCCAACGATAATATGCCATATATAGATACATAAAATAATATATATATATATATATATATATATATATATATATATATATATATATATATATATATATATATATGATTCTTGGTTTCAGTTCGTATAAAAAAATCCAGTAGAGTCCTCGATCACCTCCCAATTATAAATTCAAATATTTCAGATTTGCATTAAATTTGATCTATAGTCATTTAAACGCCAATTAAACTAGATACACTGAATTTCAATTTCTTCTTAAGATCCCTTGAATACAAGTTGCAAATGGAGGTTCAGGACGACTGGAAACAAATGCTGAGATAAGCAGAGAGCACATACAGCGCCTAGAATTCCCAAATGGTCACCCATCTGGTACTAAACAGGCTCAACGTTGCTTAGCTTCGGTGATCTGATGAGAACCGGTGTGTCAATGCGGTTATGCTGTATGTATAAATGAAATTATCTGTGTGTCTGTGTGTGTAACTTTCCTTACTAAACTACGCTGTTCAATTTCAGTCTACGAACTCAAGATTTGGCATAAGGGGAATTGAGATGTGGGAAAATCTTTTTGATCGGTTTTCGGCCAGAAATTTGGTTGTCAAGGGGTCAAATTTCAACAATTTGACCTTTGAGAACTCTACCAAACTCTTCCGCCAATTTTGTGTCTAAACACTTGAAATTTTAGATGTAGATTACTTGGACATGGATCAAACTTTTTAATTCGATTTGAGCCAAAAACAATAAATGTTAAGGGGTCAAAATTGAGGTCAAAGTTTAAACAAATTTGCGGTCTCTACAAAATTACTAGGCCAATTTTTAGTTTAAACATTTGAAATTTTACGTAATGTGTATTCAGACATAGGGAAAACTTTATAATTGGTTTTTGGCCGAAAATTTGACATCAAAGGTCAAAGTTCAAAAGATTTAACCTTTGCAGTCTCTAGCAAACTATTCAGCCAATTTTATGTGTAAACATTTGGAAATTTACATAAAGGGTATTCAGACATGCAGCAAGCTTTTTAATCAGTTTTTGGGCGAAAATGTGGCTGCCAAGCGGTCAAAGTGTAAAGAGTTGACCTTTGCAGACGCTACCAAAATCCTCCGCCAATTTTGGGTCTAAAGACTTGAAATTTTAGATGTAGGTTACCTAGACATGAGTCAAACTTTTTAATATACATATATATATACATACGCTCATAATATTTTGAACAGTACATAGGGCCCAAGCAAAGCCGGGCTGAACTGCTAGAGTATATATATATATATATATATATATATATATATATATATATATATATATATCACAGAAAAGACGTTGCGAGCGTGTCTCTGTTTTATCGTTATTTTCATGGCAAGTCCTGGTCTAAACGTAGATGCCATGAACAAAGCTTCTTTCTAAGAACTGCACACCTGTGGAACTCTCTTTCATTCATCTGCTTTCCAGCTGACTACAATATGATTGTCTTCAAGTCCAATGTAAACAAGTTCTTGATGAGCCGTTCCCCTTAAGTAATCCAATTTATCAAATTTACACTTCTAACGATTATTATGATATTGTCCTTTTGACCACTGTATACTCTTTAACCCTTATCCTCGAGTGGCCTCTGGGCCTTGATAAGTGATATATGGAATACAAATGCAAACGTTAACCAGTGCAGACATTATTTTTTTTTTTTATATATAAATGAATATATTTATTTATTAAAACATATTAACTATTTCAAATGTATTAAAATAAATATATTTATTTATTAAAATGTCTGCACTTGTTTTGGTCTTAAAACCGTTAAAGTTTGAATTTGTTTTCCATATATCAACAATGCTTAAAAAACAGTGAATCCCCAGATTATATAACATACGTGTTGACCGACACTCACACTGGAACGAACATTCAAGACTTCAACAACATCTGGAGACGTCCCAAGGATTATCACCACCGCCATGTTTGTTTAAAATCGGCATTTGTCGAGGTTATTTGCGGGCACTGCTACCGTGAGTCGATGGGTAGAACTGCCGACTGTCAATGCGATGGGTCTAGGTTCAATCTTTGGCTTGGGAGAGGTACTAGTCTAGCAGCAATGATGAGTTGTGATACAACGAACAGTACTGCATGCCGATGACTTCAAATAAATTTTAAGCCCACCCCCTCTTTGGGTAGAGAACTGTCGTAAATAATCTCACGTGCTACTTAATTACCTGAAAGATGCGTGGCTTTGTTTTTTTGTAAACAAGCAGTTTGAGCACTATAAAAGTGGTGGACGAATGTTTGTTTAAAATAGACATTTGTCAGGGTTATTTGCTGGCACCGCTCCCGTGGATCGGTGGTAGCACTGCCGATGGTCAACGCGATAGTTCTAGATTCGAGGTTCAATCCTCGTCTTGAGAGAGGTGCTAGTCTAGCGGCACTGATAAGTTGTGATACAACGAAACAGCACTGTATGTCGAGGACTATAAATATATATATAATGATGAGCAAAAAATAAAAAGAATGATAATATGGCGACAATTCGGTAAATGCCCTGAGAGGTCACATCTTTTTGCAGTGTTTCTGTTTCTCTAGCTTTTTTTTCTCCTTTCCTTTTCTCTTTCTATCCACCTCCTCGTATGTCTGTCTATCACTGACGGCCCTTTCCTCCTTCCTCCCGTCAACTTGAATTCCTCGTCCCCTTCCCCCTCCCCATCCCTTATTATATCGCCATACTTTTTAAGTTCGTTTCCAAACGTACTCCCCCTTTTTTCCTTCTCCTTTTCTTCCTTTATTTCTTACAGGTTTTTCTAATAAATGCAAACTTTGTTTGCGGATTTCTCCAGTGTGTAAATCAGATGCGAACCTGAATATCCAGTTCGTTTCAGAAGGACCGTTCTTGGGTTGAAATAAATATTGTGTTGTGTTCTTTCTTTTCGCTATTATACATGTTCTACCTCGCATTGAGTTCTTACACTAAGTTCCGCTACAGAATTTGCTTCATCCTTTTCGACCAACACACACACACACTCCCCCTCTCTCTCATATATATATATATATATATATATATATATATATATATATATATATATATATATATATATATATATATATATATATATATATGTCTTGAAAGAAAAGGAAAGAAAACCCGTGGCCTTTTTAGCAAATTCGTTTCGTCCCAATTTTCGGGGACTTCAGGAGAATAAGGAAGATTGAGGAAAATAAAATATACCAAAGATGAGAAGAGAACACTGTGAAAAGTGAGATATTTATATATTTTACGTCCATATATGAGCAGCGATTGAAATTGTAAGTGGGGAAGGCATATGTACAACGTAAGTGGGGAAACGTAAGTAAAAAATTACAAATTGTTAACATAGGTGGGAAAATGTGTTTAAGACGAAACTGATCAGGTTCCAAATCTATGTATAAAATAAAGATAAAACAAATGAGAGGAGGAACCCATGAAAAGTGAGACATTTACATATTTCATGTACATATGGGGAAAGCGATAAAAAATGAAAGTGAGGAAACCTAAGTAAAAAAAAATTAAAATTATTAACATATGTGGGGAAATGTGTTTAAGACGAAACTAATCAAATTTTAGATATATATATCAATGGGGGAGTGATTAAAAACATATGCGAACGAAACTAATCAGGTTTCGAATTGTGCTCCTTGATTATTAAATTAATTATGATGGGTGCTAGATTGCAGAACCTATTTCTTTGCTTTATTGCATTGGAATTTATATATATATATATATATATATATATATATATATATATATATATATATATATATTACACGGTGGTCACCACTTATCAAGGCCCGAAAGCCACTCAGGGATAAGGGTTATTGCAAGTACAGTACGTTTGTGTGGAGATTTAATGAAGTGTTTACTTAAGAGGGCGGTTCATTAGGAATTTGTTAACGTTGGACTTGAAGACATCCAAGTTTTAGTCAGGTGGGAAGCAGGCAGACGGAACAGAGTTCCACAGGCGTGCAGTTCTAAGAAAGAAGCTTTGTTCATGGAATCCACGTTTTAATTTAGGCACAGATAAAGAGTGGGGGAAATTTTTCACAGTGGATTCAGCTAGACGGGTGTTTTTTGTGAAAGATTGGCGAGGGGGGGGACCAAAGATTGGAGTTCAGACGAGAACCTGCCATGGAAGTAACGATAAAACAAGGATAGGCTCGCAACGTCTCTTCTGTGGGAGAGAGGTTGCAGGGTAGAGAAAAGGGCATCACCCACTAAGCCACGAAGTCTATTTTGTACTCTGTCAAGGCTGGATAGACTGTTTTTAGCAGCTCCTGCCCAGATATGGCAGCAGTATTCCATCCTTGGACGTACTTGGCTTTTATATAG